>NC_056728.1:1864844574-1864997074 GCF_019279795.1 Protopterus annectens | reverse complement strand
GAGCATTCTGCAAGTGAGCATGCATTAGTATTTGAAATGCCAAGGGCTACCTCTGTGATACTTTATGCTCATTTCTCCATTTTCCATAATAATTTAATTTAAAAGAGCTCCCGGTATTCTTTCTGATGTGTTTCATTAGATGTCACCATACATATTTACAGAAGATAACCCATCTTCACTGGTGCTATACTAAATGGTACAATAATCAGAAATTTTCAGAATAGACTTGGGTTGCTTACCCATTTTGCTTTTTGCCTCTAGATGAAAAGCACTGAGTATCCACATGATTGCAAATCATTTAAATATCTTGGCTTTAAACCAGGTAAAAACCCTTCTTTGCTTACAATTGGCCAAATCCCTCAAACATTTATTTATTTGTTTATTTAGCTATTCATTCTCAAGTTTATCCAATATATTAAGTGATTCAGAATGTACACCTCTATAACCTGCCAAGTCACAAAATACTTGGACAGCCTTTAAACAATCTTACATTTTGAAATTTAAAAAGTCAGCATGACATTCATAGTAAATGACTAAAACATTAATGTACATCATGCAGGTAATATGCTGACTCACTGTTCATTTCTGAATAAGGCCGCAGTCATCTAAGCCTATCCCAGGGTCTAGTTTGACTCAAAATATAAATTAGCTCCACATATGCTTTCGGCATTGCACATACCAAAGATTCCCCCATCTGCTCCTGAAATTCCGGCATCAACCTTGTTCCACCTTTAAATGTCCATCAGGCAGAAACTTCAGGAAATCATAACAATCCAAAGTTACCACTAAAGTCAATGTATTCAGATCCTGCCTGCCATCTGTAGCCATTACAAATGTATGTCCATATAAAGCAGTCAAGCACCAGAATCACAAACCTTCATAAAACCAATCTGTGATGCACATAACCACACAATAACTTCAGTGCTCTGTGAGAAAATCACAAAATCATGACAGTAATAATAATGGCACTCAACAGAGAATGCATAATCCAATATTTACAGAAATGGAAGGAATAAAATAAACAAGAATATTGTTTTTTTGTTTTCAGAAAGCTTTCCTTGGTAATATCTTTACTAAATAAAATCCATCATTAAATAAAGACAGGTTGATTGACTTTATCTGCACAGAACATTAAATAAAGACAGGTTGATGGACTTTATCTGAACAGAAGAACAACAAGAGGTGTGAAAAGGAGACATGATCTTTCTTTGACCCACAAAAGCTCTTGACAAAGTTAGGAGTTTCATATTTGAGGCATTAGAACTTAGAGAGGTAGAAACTCAGTTCAAGAGTAAGGTGATTGACGTGTGAAAATCTAATTGTAACAGACAGTGGAAGGCTTATAGGGCCAGACAAAAATGAGAAAAGGCACATTGCTGCCATCTGTCATTTTTTCTAAAATGCTACTGAAGATATGGCAGAAGAAGTGAGGAAAACATTAGAGGAAATAAAAAACAATGGATAAGTTAAAGATTACTAGTATATACAGATGTTTTAAATATACTACCCACAGTATAGATGCAGCACTAGAGGAGACAATGCCAGTCTTTGAAAAGATTGGAAAGGCATCAGGCCTAAAGCATAACATATAGAAAACTGATGAGTACAATGGGGGCAGATATTATCAAGAAAAACAGATGACAGATAAAAGAGTAAGGCATCAGAATTCTGGAATAAGAAGGGGCTCCAGATTCACAAGACTGTGGAAGTGGCCATAATATGGTCAGTCCAGTCATGCTATACTTGTTAAGATATCTCTCTTGAGAGCCAGAAGAGAAGAAAAGATTCTGAGGGAAATTCAGGCTAGACTAGAGATCTGGCTGGGAGTAAAGGAGTACAGAACATCAAAAGTAAATTTAAATTGTCCAGGTGCAGGGGAGGTTTGGAGGGTTTGCTACACTCATGAATGTATGCCTTACCTGCAACATAATGCAATGGATCAAAGTCAAGAAATATGTAATGGACTTTGTAAAAGAATCCAAACATCAGCTCTCATAGTATAAAAAACATACGACAACTAAAAAATAATAAAAATCCAATCGAAATCTCTGCATAAAATACATAAAAAGGAGTTTTAGTAAGTAGTAAAAAGGGTGAAACATCACTGGGTTAAGCAGTAGAAATGGAGGGAGTAGATAGATACTGGAGGAAAGCTAGGAGAGTAATATAAGATAGAAATGTATCAAATATGGAATCCAACTGGAGTGAGATCTGATAACATGGACTTTTGGGAGGTGTCTTTAACACGTTATAATGTGTAACTCGCTTGTCAGATATAACTATACATTTAAGAAACCTACCTTAATATTGCATAGTCTAACACAGAACTGCACAACAAACTTAAGAGTTTGGAATTTCTAAAGGAAATACTGTGTGCTGCCCCTACACTTAGACATAGTCATGTAATGTTATGAATGCTGCTTCAAGTTGATATAAACCAGAAATGTTTAGGTGTTACTGCCTGATCCCAGGCTGACTGCATATACATCAGGACTTTAGACAGATGCACATTTGGATAAGCATAGACTGAGAAGGAAATTTTTTTGTGAGAAATTCTGTGACTACATATATGCATAAAGTATCTGCTTGGTGATGCTTCAAATACGTTGTGATGAAGTACATCGCAAGCCAGAGTAGTGTCTATTGCTGAAATGTTTTGCAGTGGTTATCTGGATGAATACAAGGAAATTTTGCTGGAATAAGATTTTGGAAGATCAATGGATTGTGGCATAAATGTAGCTCCTACAAAACTGTACAACTTGATGACAGTCAACAGGGAAGATACAGAAAACCACTATCAAGAGATGCTGCACAGTCAATGTAACATGATAAGGAAAACACTCATCCATTAATTATGGCAAACTACATTTTCAGAGAAGAACTGTCATGTATTCAAGGGTTGCTCTTTAAAAGTAAAAATGTCACTATTCTATCTCTGTTGAAAAAATGTTCAGAAAATCTTTGAGTTTTATCAAGGAACAGCCTAACATAAAAAAAATGAAAATAGATACTATATGTTAGTCTAACAGAATAATATAGATGGAGAAACTGGTGTAAAACATTTAATTGTACTGCACACATAGCATTAAGAATGTTGAAGAGGCAATAATAACCACATTAATTTCTAATGTTACATTTGCAAGCAGGAGCTGACTTGAATCAGAATAATAATCCCAGCTGTTGCTATGTGTTGATAAGCCTTCCAAACATGCAGAAGTTGTGCAACTAAACGGTACAAGTATTTACTGTGACAAGTATATTTAACTGTGGCACGATTCCTCAGTGATGTCATACAAAAGACTGCAGTTTCACATGCCTGCAAGCATTCCTCATGCTGCTAAACAATGGTATTACATCATTCATCATGCTGCTAAACAATGGTATTACATCATTCCTCATGCTGCTAAACAATGGTACATTCCTCATGCTGCTAAACAATGGTATTACACCATTCCTCATGCTGCTAAACAATGGTATTACACCATTTTTCATGCTGCTAAACAATGGTATTACATCATTCCTCATGCTGCTAAACAATGGTATTACACCATTCCTCATGCTGCTAAACAATGGTATTACATCATTTTGTGATATTCACTTCTGCAGAATATAGACTAAATGTTGCTGAAAACTGCGTTTTTTTTTAAATTATGTGTGAGCAACAAATTTCCCACTAATGAGATAAAATATTTCCTTCTTTGATTTATAGCTTGTGGCAAAGTCAGAATTAATTAGATTAATTAGTCAGTGATGGGCGGTAGCTGTTTATATTTTGCTTCCCCAAGTGGTCATTGAAAAGAAACAATACTTTGGTTCACTTTACCCACTGATTTATGTAGAACTTCACAAGAGTTTGCACTACTGGTCTTATTCCAGAGTGATAGCTTCAGTTTTCTGCCAGACTCACTTATGCAACGTCTTCTTTGCTTCTCTGCTCCCGAAGAAAAATGAATGGCCACAAGGATGGCGGTTATACCTCTCAATCTCTTATTGCAAGAAATCTGGACAAAGCCTAAAATAATAGGGAGACATAGGTCCAAAAATAGGGGAGGATTTAAAATATTGCTCTTACAAACTGAGAAAGGTGCTAGAATTTGTGTTGACACGCATTTTATGAAGGATATGAAGTCT
Source organism: Protopterus annectens (assembly GCF_019279795.1). NCBI lineage: Eukaryota > Metazoa > Chordata > Ceratodontiformes > Protopteridae > Protopterus > Protopterus annectens. The sequence goes on along the minus strand of NC_056728.1, from coordinate 1,864,992,943 downwards.
TAAGTTCAAATGTATGTTATTATTTACTGACTTCAATCTTCAGTGATTTGAGCCACAAATTTTATCCAACAGACCAAAAATATCAGACAAAAATCTGGACATTCTGTAAAAATCTGAACAGTTGAGAGGTATGATGGTAGTAGCTAAATGTTTGAGAGATAAGGACTTTAAGTCCATTTTGTTTTCAGCTGTATGGTCAGTCCATCTGCACCCACGATCTTTGCAGTGCTGAAGAAAATGATTGCAAATAACAACTAAGTATTCACTCCTTTACATGTATTGCTCTTTCCTCAGATTTAGTTTATCAAACCCCTGATCCTGAATGACAACTGCAATGTGGATCAATTTCATATGTTTGAAGAGTCTACAAGGACGAGTCAGCCCATGGACCATCATTTCTTGGCTGATACCTACCCTCATAATACACATCCTATCTCCAGGAAGACAAAACAATCAGCTGAAGGATGAATTTACAGGTTTTCATCCAATTGTCAAGGTTCATCTTACAGGATGAGAGATTATTACTCTTTTTACATGTAAAAGAAAATAATTCCAGAGATGGACGAAGCACTGAGTAATAAATTTGTACTCCAGTGTGTCTTATTTTTTTGTTTGGTGGAGATTCTTTAGTTTGAGTGTTTGCAAATATACTTGCTTTGTGCAGGTGATGCAGTTGGTTAAGGGCTTATTATTATGAATGTTTACGGTCTATGGCTGTACCACTCAATGGAAAGGTAATACCACAAAATGCTAACATGGCTATGAATCAGGAAATGTAAGGTACACGTGTGTTTATGATGATATCCTACTTGCTCTTCAATGATTGTGTGCTTTTATAAGAAGACTTGGCCAAATGCACCATTTTACATAAAGTCTATGCAAGCAGGATGATGTCCCTTGCAGAGAACATGTAGGCAGCAAGTAACCATCCCAGAAATGCTGTTTTCTGTACAAGCAGACACATTTGCACAGTGACTCTTGCTAGTGTTAGAAAGTAGCAGTTAGGTTAGGATTAAATTAGTTAGCATATGTTAGGAGGAAGTGAGACACTGGGTAAGGTGGGATCAGTAGGGGGTAGCGAATTATATAAAATTAGTCAGGAAGTAGTTTGGTCTCCTTTGTGTGGGTTGGAGAAATATAATTATTCATTTAGTTATTATACGTAGCTGTTCTGCTGACCTGTGCCCAAGCAACCAGATTGTAGTCTGGTATCCTTAGTGTTGCAGAAGGTGTGTAGTGGAATTTGTGGGGTCAGGGTAGTAATTCAAATTTTTTTTTGTATATTCAGGAAGTGTTCAGTGGGTTTATTTTTCTCCAAGGGCTTGTCATTAAATGGTGGTGGTCTTTATCTCTAAGCATTGTTTGTGTATGTTGCTGGTACCCATTGTCTGTTTCTGCTTTGGTAAGCTTGTATTCAGACCCGCATGGTGAGTTGCTTTTGAATGTAGTGTGGATACTCTGCAGTTTTAGTCTGAGAGCAGACACTTGCTAAGTTAAACTGTGCACATGGCATACTTGTAAATTTGGTCTGGCATATTTTATAACCTAAAAGTACCTTTTGATATCTCATATATGAGTAAGGCGTTTGTATTACTTACTTCCCTGCACTGTAGCTTGTTAAAGAACATAGTAATTTATTAGGTTTGGTCCAATATTTTTGCTGATAGTGCTTTTTTCTTCACAGGTGCCCAACTGACATAATACTTTTTCTTCTTCTTCTTTTCCCAGTTAGAGGTCACCACAGCAGATCAGCTGGCTGCTCATTATTGGCAGTGGAGTTTTACGGTGTCGAGTTGCCAGCCCAGCACCCAACCTTCCACAGAAGGCACACACATGCATGCCTAAGGCCAACTTAGAATGTCCAATCCACCTACAGCATGTCTTTGGGATGTGGGAGGAAACCGGAGCACCCGGAGGAAACCCACCCGACCACAGGGAGGACATGCAGATTCCACACAGGAGGCACCCCAGCCGAGGATCGAACCAGAGAACCTCTTGCTGTGAAATAACCGCTGCACCACCATGGCCACCCATGACATAATACTTTTTAACTAATCCAATTTTGGGAGGACTGTTCGACTGGCTGCACTGGCTGTGTTAATGTGTTAATTTTTCATTAATAGCAGTAATAACTTGTCTGCACTTGTGCTCTAGGGTCCATTTATCACAATTCTTTTTGTTTAGATTTGTACCATTAATGCTGTTGGGGCAGGAGGGTGGAATACAGCATTTACATGGTATGTGCTCCTTGGCAGATTAAGCGTTACAAGTTTAGCTAATATGAAATTCAGTAAGCACTAGGTAACATCTGTGTGTAAACAGGATGTGCTTGTAAGCCTGTTTTTTTTCTGTTTGGACAAGGCAAGCAATAGCACAGGGTTATAATAGAAACTTTATGTCAGAACACATGGTCAGCAGATTCTAGGATATTCCATGGGTGGCAGGGAAATCTAATTTGATTAGTAAAATTATCAAGGCTGCAGGATACTGCTTCCTAAGTGGGTTGTGGTCTGCTGAATAGGGCAAGTGTCCACTGATGCTAATGAAGTGGCTGGTCAAGAGATTGGTGATAGTACTGGTTTATGGAGCTTTCAGGCATAATTTCTGAGCAGGGCTGACATTGAGAAGAGGCCAGGGGCATCAAAGATTTGACCCAAATGTTAGCAACGGCCTTCATAATCCTTAAAACTGGTGTTGTTTGAAGAAAGGTGTTATATTACACTTAATAAATAAAAACAATAATTAGAATATTGATTTCTTTTACTTCAGAAAATGGACATTAATTCATATTCCATTCTTCCATTAATGTCTCAGGTTAATAGTATTTATGATTTAAAGTTGTCACTGATTTTTTCTCTAATTGTTCCCGAGTCTGTTGAGAATTGTCCTTGTCTGGTTCAGAGCTCTGCAAAGCAGATAGTCACAGAAGCTGATTGCGGGTAGAGCGATTGTTGAAGAAGCTGATTGAGGGTAGTGCAATTGTTGAAGGCTCAAGTTTATGGTAGTTTGAGGGTTATCATTGTCTTGTTGTATAGGATTGACAGTCCTAGGCTGCAGCTTTGAGTCATTTATTTGTTTTTTCTTTCCCTGTTTTGCTTAGCCATTTAAAAAAAAAATGCTGTGGTTTATTTCGTCTGTGGGACATGTATAATCCTGAAGTAGTGGTCTTTGGTCTTTCTGGGGACTGTATGATGTTTCTCTTTTTAACTCAGTGGGTAAGCATGGGGGCTAGAGGGGGAGGTCAAGATGGGAGGATAATCAGAGGATTGGTCAGAGGTGTGGTCCATGTCATAGTTACAGTTTATTTAAGGGGTCTTGCAGTAAGTGTGGCTGGCTTCTTGCTTAACTCTTACATGATGATTTATTTCTGTTTTTTTGCAGGATGGTGGATGCAGTGGCTTTAAAAGATCAATGGACAAACATCATTGCTCAGTCAGAAGCCTTATTTCAGGGTGTGGCAGTTGCTAGTAATCCAGAACCAGTTCCTAGTGATGTTCTTTCAACAAATGCTGAGCACATTTGTAGAAGTTGGAGGAAGAGGAAGGTAGACAGCCAACCGAGAGTTCAGAAAATGCCCAGGACTAGAGCTTTGAATGTACGTGTACAAGGGCCTGGCCAGGCTTTGTCAGCTTTGACAACAGCTGCATGTAATCCTATGGTTAGTAATCTGTCACCTGGGGAAGAAGGAGATGCTGATCCAAATGTTAGACTAGTAGGGATTTTACAGGGTCTGAGTGTTGGTGACAGGGTTGGGTGGCAGGAGCTGTTAGCATCAGCAAGATAGAGTCTGGGATTTTTGTGCGCTTCACCTAATGAGGTAATGCTGGAGTTTCAGGAGGCAGGAGTACAGGCAATATCTTTATTATTAGAACAATTAGAAGGGATACCAGGGCAATCGTGATTCACATCTTTAGTCTACAATGGCACAGTTGAGGCAATTGTAGTTGTTAGGAGTTCAAGTGGTACTGCAGAGTAAGTTTGTCTTGAGCTTGCATTTAATTGCACATATAATTTTATCACTTAAGAAGAAAATTTGGTGTGGAGACTATTTTGATTTCTTTGAGATACTGGATGCAGATGGTGCACAGCGATTAGTTCATAGGTTCCTAGATATATAATAGGCTAATGAGTACCAGAGACATTATAATCCCGTCTGTGCATTCCAGTCCAGTTGTGTCCCATGTTTCATGGGTAATTAATAGGGGGGGTATGTTAGGAAGTTTCTATAGATTATTTGGGGGGCATGTTAATCTGGACATTACTGTCTCCTGTCTATCAGAGACATGGGGGCCAGAGCTGGGGTGAATTTCTGATTTCCCATCCATTGGTCAAGGTTATGCAGTTGTATGTTTGTAGTATATTTTTGATGAAAAATAGTTCCTCCACCTAATATTTCAAACTTGCTGTCGTATATGTTAATGGTGTTAGTGGAAGCATTTTACATCCAAAATATAACTTTTAAAAAAATAACCAGGTATTTACTTTATTTTTTTGGTTCCTTACTCCTAAATTGTTGTGTTGGCAGTCATTAGAGACTGAAGTTACTAATAATGACATGCATTTGAGCTTCAGACTTAAAATTCATGCTAACAGAAATCCTTTACTTAAGCAACTTGGTAATTTTATTAAGAGCAATAATTGAAATCTGTTTCTATTTTAGAGCTTTTGTTCTCCCTTTATTTTATGCTTTATCCAGATTTCTTTAGTTGAAAGGTGCAGAGGTATGCAAACCTCTTTACTGCTGTTGCTGCCAGTAGTCATCTCACTCACTAACTCTCACATACCCACACAGATTTCTGCTTCAGAAAAAATGCATGCTAACAAAAACCCTGTTATTATAGCAACCTTCTAAGTTTATAAAAGCAATATTTAAAGTCCATCTCTATTTTTAGCCCCTTTTTGTCCTCATTATTTGTGGCACTGTCCAGATTTCTTGCGCCAAGAGGTATGGTCGAGAGGTACGCAAAGCTCTTATGTGATGCTGCCAGGGATCACTTGATCACTCTCACTCTTCAATTTCTATCACTCTCTCCCTGCCACACACACACACACACACACACACACACACACACACACACACACACACACACACACACACACACACACACACTCTCTCTCTCTTCTGCTTTCAAGCACTTATTCACTCAGACAGGAACATAAACACACTCACAAACACACACTTTTTTCTGATTCATTTATTTTCCGTCATCTCTCTCTTACTTTCATACACACATACACACACACACACACACACACACACACACACACACACACACACACACACACACACACACACACACACACACACAACCCACAAGCTTTTTATTTTACACAAGCTAAACAGCAGAAGTGCTGCTTAGCGAGTGTAAAATAGTAGCTCAACTGATCTATCTCTCACAGTTATGCACGCCTACACTCTCATGCACAGACATAAACACATGCCCGCACATTTTCTTTTTTTATTTTACTTTACTTTTTTTACATTTTTCACTCACTAAACAGCAGAATTGCTGCTTAGCGAGTGTAAAATAATGGTGGCTGATATGCTGCCATGAAATGTCTGACTTGTTTTTCAGTGGGCATTACTTGTACATTAATACCCTGCTGGAGAACATGCTTTCTCCAGTCAGGGTAGTGATGTACAGTTTGCCCATTCTCTAAGAGGTGGTAGTGCCTGGTATGACCAGAAGTTTAGAAAGCTTAAGAGAATAGACACGACTTTGAGATGGGTAACATGGCATGCAGATACATGGCTTGCTACTATGGCAGGCAGATCTGTTCATAGGTTCATAGGTTCATAGATTCGTACTAGGCTATCTGCCCTAGGGCATTTATAAGCCTAGCCAGAGTGTGTGTGGCTTTCACCACCCCTTAGGATGAGAATACTACGCCCTTTTAGGGTTTAGTTTACTGTGCCTCTGTCTAGTAGTGACACAGAGATGACCCCCGGGGTAAACCTACGACCTCCCATCCACTCGTCGAGATTTCTCTTGAATAGAGTCAGTGAGGGGCTCTGCCTAACATGGACTGGGATTCTGTTCCAGAGTGTAGGGAGCCTCTGGGTTATGAATCTGTCCCTCCAGCATGTCCTATTTATTTCTGTGTTGAGGTTTAAGTCTCTTGTTCTCGTGGCTCTGATGGATTTGGATTTTCTGAGGTGGAGCATGTCCATTCATTCCGGATTGGACATGGCCTTGTACGCCAGGCACAGATCACCTCTGAGTAGGCGGTATGTACTGAATAGAGCTGAGTTTTTTCAGTCGGGCAGCATATGACATATGTTTAAGACCCTTTATCCTCTTGGTGAGGAACTTTTGGGGTCTTTCCAACTGCTGCAGGTGTGTCAGGTGAGATACATCCCAAATGGGGCATTGTACTCAATCATTGGCCTAATAAGAGAAGAGTACAGGGGCACAATGACCTCTTGATCTAGATGTGAAACCCTTCATGATAAGGTGGGCAATATAGAAGGTCTTCCTAACCACTTTGGCAATGTGAGTGTCAAATGAGAGGTTACTGTCAACCTGGGTCCCTAGGTCCCTGATTACCTCTTCCGTACTTAATGGATTACCACCTATGTGGTAATTTGTTGGTACCTTGTTTTTCCCAAAGGGTATGACTATACATGTTTTGGCTGCTCAGCTTAAGGCCATGGCTCTGGCACCACCATCCGTTTCTATGAGGCCTCTCTGAAGGATGTTTGTGTCCGCTGGAGTATCAATTATGGTGCCCAGTTTGCAGTCATCTGCGAACTTTGTCAGCCACAATCCTCCTATGTTTGCCTGTACCTCGGAAAAATAAATGCCGAACAAGAGGGGTCCCAGGACTGAGCCCTGTGGGACACCGCTTGTGACTGGCTTAGAGTCTGACATAGCTTCAGCAACTCTGACCCTGTGGGTTCTGTCCTTGAGCCTATTTCAAGTGAGCATGAGGTTAAAGAAGGTATCTGCTGGGCAGGGGTGGCTCGTGCCATAGGACTGCAGCCCTCCCACCTACAAAACAAATAAAAAACAGAACAGAGAAACACAAAATCAATTCCCGGACATGTATGCATGCGCACATGCTCTCAGACTGCTTTCTCAGCAGTCTAGATAAGGGGAAAGGCATCTCAGCCCCAAGATGCCCAGAAGTCTATGCGGCAATGACATCACAAAATGGAGGCACTCCAGACTGCAGCAGTCAGGGACCAATCGCAGATTTGGACTGCAAGGAATACTTTGGGATGGACCAATCGCAAGGAATACAGGTAAAGGTCTGTCTGATATCGGCAGCAACCAAGCAGGAAGTGGAAGCAGTTATTTAGCTCATCAGTGGGCTGGGGCATTCAGCAACAAGGTGTGTGTGTGTGTGTGTGTGTGTGTGTGTGTGTGTGTGTGTGTGTGTGTGTGTGTGTGTGTGTGTGCGGTGTGTAAAATGCCCCAGTTGCTATATACTGCTGGCTAGAGTAGACTCATGGTAGTGTGGTAGGGAATACCTCAGGCTTGAATCCTGTACCTTGTATGCAGGTGTTAAGGGCCTGAATTCCCTACCCACCACCATTTGTAAAAAAATTGCAGATTTTTGCCACATATTTGATCTGTTCTGTTCCTCATAATATCTGTGGTTTCTAAATGCTTAATGCTTGATGTTTGACAGTGGTAGCATTGTTGCCTCACAGCCATAGGGTCTTTGGTTTAATTCTTGGCTGGGGTGCCCTGTGTAGGTCTGCATCTTCTTCCTGTGTTTGTGTGGGTTTGCTTTTTGTGTTCTCCCATGTTACAAAGACATGTCTGCATTATTTCTTCCTGGGCCTCTGCTGAAAATTGTTTTTTGTTCCAAGTCAGACTGTCCTGGTTAACAAATGTTAAATAAAAGTGACAGGCATTTGAATTTCCAACTTCAGTGTTTCGAATGTTTGATTCCTTATATATTTGATGTGCAGTGGTAGCATTGTTGCCTCACAGCTATAGTTTTTCTGGTTTGATTCTTGGCTGGGGTGCTTTCTGTGTGGAGTCTGCATCTCCTCCCTGTGTTTGTGTGGATTTGCTCTGGTGTCCTGCCATTTTACAAAGACATGTGCCTGCAGTATTTCTCCTGGACCTCTGCTGAAAATTGTTTTGTTCCATCAGAAGCAAAATTGACAGGCATTTGAATTTCAGACTTCATATTCTTCAGAAAATACATAGTAACACAACCTTTTATTCTATCAATTTTCTACGTTTATAAGATGAATATTTGAAATTTGTCCCTATTTTTGGGACTGTATTCCCCCATTATTGGCTTTGTCCAGGTTTTTTGTGCTAAGGTTGACAGCTATGGCAAGAACTGAATTCAGTGAATATGTTTGAAGGCTGTATTACCTCATTACTGGGTTTGTCCAGGTGTTTTGTACTAAGAGGTTGACAGCTATGGTGAGAAGTGAATTCACCAAATGATAGCCACTTAAGTTTCAGTCTTCCTCTTTTCACAAAGCAGCTGATTTGGCGTAGTGGTATGTTGCTCTGACTGTTTGGTACAGGACTTTATCAGTAAAATGTATGGTGGTAACACAACATTTTCACTTTGACAAAACAGCTGATTTGGCATAGTGGTATGCTGCTCTGACTGTTTTGCACAGGACCCGGCAGTAAAATGTATGGTGGTAACACAGCATTTTATTCTCAGCAACTTTCCAAGATTATATGCTGTCAATGTTTAATGTGTCCCTGGTTTTTAGACTTTTGACCCCAATAAATGTTGGCTTTTTCCAGATTTCTTGTGCTGCGAATTGTTGTATTTTACTTACTTGTACATATTTTTTTTTATTACTATATTTTGTAGTATATTTTTGATGAAAAATAGTTCCTCCACCTAATGTTTCAAACTTGCTGTCGTATATGTTAATGGTGTTAGTGGAAGCATTTTACATCCAAAATATAACTTTTAAAAAAATAACCAGGTATTTACTTTATTTTTTTGGTCCCTTACTCCTAAATTGTTGTGTTGGCAGTCATTAGAGACTGAAGTTACTAATAATGACATGCATTTGAGCTTCAGACTTTTATTTCCTTCAGAAAATTCACGCTAACAGAAATCCTTTAGTTAAGCAACTTGGTAATTTTATTAAGAGCAATAATTGAAATCTGTTTCTATTTTAGAGCTTTTGTTCTCCCTTTATTTTGCTATGCTTTATCCAGATTTCTTTTTCGAGATTTAGAAGAGGTGCGGGAAGTATGCAAGAGCCTCTTTTCACTTTTACTTTCAATTGCTGCCAGTGATCCATCCTCACTCCACTAACTCTCACATACCCACACAGACCTACTTACTTCAAGAAAAATGCATGCTAAGCAAGAAACCCTGGTATTACTTAACAGCCTTCCTAAGTTCATAAAAGCAATATTTAAAGTCCATTACTATTTTTAGCCCTTTTTGTCCTCCATTATTTGGCTTGGCACTTTCCAATCCCAGATTTCTTAGCCAAGAGGTATGAGGTGAGGAGATGCATAAAGCTCTTATGTGATGCTGCCAGGGATCCCTTGATCACTCTCCTCTTCAATTTCTATCACTCTCTCCTGCCACAAACACACACACACACACACACACACACACACACACACACACACACACACACACACACACACACACACTCTCTCTCTCTTCTGCTTTCATGCACTTATTCACTCAGACACGCAGATAGGAACATAAACACACACACAAACACACACTTTTTTCTGATTCATTTATTTTCTGTCATCTCTCTCTTACTTTCATACACACATACACCTCCATACACACACACACACGACACACACACACACACACACACACACACACACACACACACACACACACACACACACACACAACCCATTAAGAGCTTTTTATTTTTACACAAGCTAAACAGCAGAAGTGCTGCTTACTTGCTGCAGTGTAAAACAGGCCAGCTCAACTGATCTATCTCTCTCACAGTTATGCACGCATCTACACTCCTCATGCACAGACATAAAACACTTTTATGCCATATTGATTTTCTCTTTTTTATTTTACTTTACTTTTTTACATTTTTTCACTCACTTAAACAGCAGAATTGCTGCTTAGAAGGAGTGTAAAATAATAATAGTAGCTGATATGCTGCCATGAAATGTCTGACTTGTTTTTCAGTGGGCATTACTTGTACATTAATACCCTGCTGGAGAACATGCTTTCTCCAGTCAGGGTACTGATGTACAGTTTGCCCATTCTCTAAGAGGTGGTAATGCCTGGTATGACCAGAAGTTTAGGAAGCTTAAGACAATAGACACGACTTTGAGATGGGTAACATGGCATGCAGATACATGGCTTGCTACTATGGCAGACAGATCTGTTAATCAAGCTTAGCCTATTTCAAGTGAGCATGAGGTTAAAGAAGGTATCTGCTGGGCAGGGGTGGCTCGTGCCATAGGACTGCAGCCCTCCCACCTACAAAACAAATAAAAAACAGAACAGAGAAACACAAAATCAATTCCCGGACATGTACGCATGCGCACACACTCTCAGACTGCTTTCTCAGCAGTCTAGATAAGGGGAAAGGCATCTCAGCCCCAAGATGCCCAGAAGTCTATGCGGCAATGACATCACAAAATGGAGGCACTCCAGACTGCAGCAGTCGCAGGACCAATCGCAGATTTGGACTGCAAGGAATACTTTGGGATGGACCAATCGCGCAAGGAATACAGGTAAAGGGTCTGTTCGGATATCGGCAGCAACCAAGCAGGAAGTGGAAGCAGTTATTTAGCTCATCAGTGGGGCTGGGGCTGTTCAGCAACAAGGTGTGTGTGTGTGTGTGTGTGTGTGTGTGTGTGTGTGTGTGTGTGTGTGTGTGTGTGTGTGTGTGTGTGTGTGCATGGGTGTGTGTGAAATGCCCCAGTTGCTATATACTGCTGGCTAGAGTAGACTCATGGTAGTGTGGTAGGGAATACCTCAGACTTGAATCCTGTATCTTGTATGCAGGTGTTAAGGACCTGAATTCCCTACCCACCACCATTTGTAAAAAAATTGCAGATTTTTGCCACATATTTGATCTGTTCTGTTCCTCATAATATCTGTGGTTTCTAAATGCTTAAATGCTTGATGTTTGATGGTGCAGTGGTAGCATTGTTGCCTCACAGCTATAGGGTCTTAGGTTTAATTCTTGGCTGGGGTGCCCTCTGTGTGGGGTCTGCATCTTCTCCCTGTGTTTGTGTGGGTTTGCTTTTGTGTCCTCCCATGTTACAAAGACATGTCTGCATTATTTCTTCCTGGGCCTCTGCTGAAAATTGTTTTTTGTTCCAAGTCAGACTGTCCTGGTTAACAAATGTTAAATAAAAGTGACAGGCATTTGAATTTCAGACTTCAGGTTTCTGAATGTTTGATTCCTTACATATTTGATGGTGCAGTGGTAGCATTGTTGCCTCACAGCTATAGTTTTTCTGGTTTGATTCTTGGCTGGGGTGCCTTCTGTGTGGAGTCTGCATCTCCTCCCTGTGTTTGTGTGGATTTGCTCTGGTGTCCTGCCATTTTACAAAGACATGTGCCTGCAGTATTTCTCCCTGGACCTCTGCTGAAAATTGTTTTTGTTCCATCAGAAGCAAAATTGACAGGCATTTGAATTTCAGACTTCATATTCTTCAGAAAATACATAGTAACACAACCTTTTATTCTATCAATTTTCTACGTTTATAAGATGAATATTTGAAATTTGTCCCTATTTTTGGGACTGTATTCCCCCATTATTGGCTTTGTCCAGGTTTTTTGTGCTAAGGTTGACAGCTATGGCAAGAACTGAATTCAGTGAATATGTTTGAAGGCTGTATTACCTCATTACTGGGTTTGTCCAGGTGTTTTGTACTAAGAGGTTGACAGCTATGGTGAGAAGTGAATTCACTAAATGATAGCCATTTAAGTTTCAGTCTTCCTCTTTTTCACAAAGCAGCTGATTTGGCGTAGTGGTATGTTGCTCTGACTGTTTTGTACAGGGACCTTGTCAGTAAAATGTATGGTGGTAACACAACATTTCACTTTGACAAAACAGCTGATTTGGCATAGTGGTATGCTGCTCTGACTGTTTTGCACAGGGACCTTGGCAGTAAAATGTATGGTGGTAACACAGCATTTTATTCTAGCAACTTTCCAAGATTATACAAGCAATGTTTAATGTGTCCCTGGTTTTTGGGCTTTTGACCCCCCCCCCCAATAAATGTTGGCTTTTTCCAGATTTCTTGTGCTGCGAAGTTGAGATGCAGTTGAGTATTGAGTAGATTTTACAAGGAGCTGAGAGCTGCAGGGGAAGAGAAGTTTAGTGCTGCTTATGCTGAGTTGGCTTGCATTCTTAATAGCACAACTGGTTGTGTACTTGCTGTTGATGCAGAAGGCTGTGGGTTCTACTCCCACAAGGGGTGGATGCTGCTGTACTGAGAATGTCCTCCTTGGTGAAGATACTAACTATGAGCCTGTTATCAGTTTGGCATCCATTTCCTCTTGCAATATTACTAGCTTATCATTTTTTTAATGTAATATAGGCAATTTATTCCTCAGGGGCAACAAACACTATTTTTTGATGAAACCATGAAATATAAAGGTGTTTGCTAACAGCAACCTCTTCATTAGTTACAAATTTCTTTAATGTGGAATTATTTAGATGACTTTTACTTCAGAGATTGTGCATATTTACTGATAATAGACTGCAGAATTGTACATATTTACTGATAATGGTGGACTGCAGAATTGTGCATATTTACTGATAATGGTGGACTGTAAAATTGTGCATATGTACTGATAATGGTGGACTGTAGAAGTCTGAGTAGACTTTTATGATGGAAATGTTCTGAACTGGGCAGTTTTGTCATTATGGGTGCATGCATTTTGTTTCATTGCTTACTGGAAAAATGTTCAAAACAAATTTAAAATGGGAATATAATTTAGTACAATCAGGAAGGTGTATCAAAGAGCACATGTATGTTTCATATGCAAGGAGCCTATGATTTGAAAACAGCCCAAAATTAATCTTTATCTGCCACTGGCAAAATGTATTTTCTTTGAATGTGGGTTTCAATGCTGTTTCAATGAACGTGAGTTTCAAGGGCAGACAAGTTTTAATGGTAATTCTGTCTTCATTGTGAAACTGCATTGCTTTGTTTAGCAGATGTCTTAGTATTTGCGCTGTAAAATGCAAAATAAAACTTTCAAATGAAGTCCAAATCATCATAGAAGTAAAGCAATATGCACATTAGTGTTTATGGTAAATGGAGTGAAATAGCCAAGTAATGGATCATTGGAATGGCTGCAGAGGCTCCATTCAATGATGATTTTGTGAGGGGGAAGGGCGGCAAACTCAGAGGCTCAGCTGATCTATATCTCCCAACTGTCCAGATTTTCAAAGAATGAATAGATTTTTGCTTCTTATTTTTGGTTTGTTCCTCATAAAATTTGTAGTTTTCTGGCAAATCATTTAGGAATTAAGTCACTAAATAATGATACACTGAGTTTCAGACTTCATAACCTTCAGAAAAATGCATGCTAAAGAAAGACCTGTTATTTATCAACTGTCTCAGTTTATATAAGAGCAATTTTTAGTATTGTTTATATGTTCCCCCAATATATTTGGCCTTGTCCAGATTTATTGCATTAACAGTTTGAGAGGTACATGCAAATAAATTGCTTTATAGAATTAGGCATAGCCAGCCTATCAACTGTCTCTGATTTTGGATCAAAATATTGCTCTTCCCCCTAATAATCCCTACGCAAAATAGCAATATTGGAAGAAAACATGGAGGGTTTACAATTAAGAAATAACTGTAATAATCAAAGTTATAGATTACTTGAAATGCATGTAGATTCTTTTATTTTGTCAGCTGCTCAAGTTAGCAGTACTAATATTAAAGTGTCCCTTTTTGACAGGTTCCCAGCTGTATTGTGTGGCTATTTTATATTTTTGCATCACATTTTTGGTCCATTTTCATACAATTGTGTTTTTTTTTGGCAAATTAGTGACAAATCATTAAAGACTGAAGTTAGAAAATAATGACAGACATTTGAGTTTCAGATTTCATACCCTTCAGCAAATTCATACTAATGCAAGACTTATTCTATTATCTTTCTAAGTTTATAAGAGCAATATTTAAAAATTGTCTTTATTTTTGGGCCTTTGTCCCACTTCTATATATGGCTTTGTCCGGATTTCTTGCTCTGAGGTTGAGAGGTAGGACAAATGTGTCAGGGCCATCACAGTCAGCCAGAGACATTTCAAATTGTGACATACTTGTTGCACCCCATTCCCCCATGTAGTGACTCTGGATGTGTCCACGCAAGGCAAGGAGTAGTTATGCAGTGTAACATGTGCAGAGTGTTCCCCATCCAGGGTAGACACAAGTACTACAGTGGCTTTTCATCTGTCCTTGATTTTGCAGAATGGTCTGGTTTCTGTCATATTTTTGTACTGCTGATTTATGCTTATTACTCAGAAAGTGCCTGTTGCTCTGTGTTTAAGTAGCAATGCTTTAATGACCATAAGATAAGCTTGTCTGAGATCGTAAGATGCAAGTAAGGTTTAATAAGCATACTTTTAAAGAATTATCAACATTGAAAGCCTTTCTGTTGTTGCCATGCAGATAATACTTAACTAGATAATGCATAAGCCTTGGGTATTGAAGGACAGGATTACATTATTTTAAAAAGCTCATTACACTTGTTGGAGACTTCCAGTCATCTCTACAGGCTTTACTCATAAACTAAACAGAATGCCAATCATGTGTGGTCCATAACCTGTACAGTAATCCTTTAAGCAATGTATCTTGAGTTTGTTTCTTGTTTGCTTTTCATTTTTTACTTTGATCATGTTTTCCCCAATGAAACAAGCAGATAGTTGTCATGAGCAGGTCTTTTTTGGATAAGAAACATTTTTACAAGTGGGGGCATCACAGAGATTTCTACTTTCAGCATGTTACTTGGTACTTTAATAAAGCTGAATATAATTTATAATTAGAACTGCAGTGCAAGGAGAAGTGGTTTGAGTTGAGTGCTGCTTGTTTTTCTCATACTTGATTTTGAATGGCATTCCAGTAATGTATTTAAAAAGTAATTTATTTTTTCATGCCTCACAATGTTTTGTTTCCATCTAGATATTAAGTAAGCTGTCATGCAGCCAATGCATTGAAATATTTTTATTCTTCTGCACTTATTTTTGTCTTGATTGGACTCTCATAATGACGGTTTGGCACCCAGGGCAGCGTATTTAATTAAAGTTAGTTTTTGTGGTTTTGAGCATAGCTCCTCCCCTTTCTAGTTGGTCGCACCCCTTCCCATTGACCACACCCATTCAGCTGTCTCCTGCAGCCCCCCTTTGATTTGAAGTCACCAGCCGCCACTGCTGCTGGGGTTGTAATATGGGTAAATGTTCCTGGCTAAACTGACATTTTGTCTAATGTTGTGCTCTTTCAGGAGGGTTACATGATTCCACGACATGTTGGCACAAGGACAATGTAGTGAGTGGGCACCATGAAAATAGTAATAGGCCTGGATTTAAGAGGGCATCTATAGTGTTGAGCAAGGGAAATTTGTGGGCTGGTAGGGGACAGTTGCTTTTTCAGGGGCAAACAGGCAGGGCGGCTAACTCATTCACCTGTTAGGATGGAGGTTCAGTTCACATTATTTGTAGGTTACCTGGATAAGGCAGTAGCTCAGGAATTAATCTGGGGAATTGCATATATTTTTATTTTAATGTCTCCAGTACAGGGCAGTTTAGCGATTCTAAAAAAAAAATTTGTCAGTGTGGACTAAGGAGGAGGTGGTTTGTTGTTGCTTTAGAAGGAAGTGGAGGCAGGGAGAATCTTAGCTCTGTTTGATACTCCCTCATTTGCTGAGTTTTGCATTTCTCCTTAGAAGATGCTACCTAAGAAGAAGGATGGCGATTTTCATTTGACTCATCATTTGTTCTTCCCTGAAGGGGGGGGGTCATTTAATGATGACATCAACTGAAGTAAAGTGGAGCTGCAATAAGTTTCATTAGATAATGCAGTTCATATGATTAAATCTGTTTCAGAACCTTGGTTAACTAAGTTAGACACTAAGCTGGATTTTCATTTGTTAGCTTTCATGGAGGATGATTGGCAGTGGTTAGGTAGGTTTCTGGCAGGAAAATGTTATTTTGATACAGCGATGCCAATGAGGTATTCTATAGTGTGTGCCACTTTTGAGAGGTTTAGTTTGGCATTGCAGTGGGTGTGGCAACAACAAGCTCCAGGGAAGCAAGCAGTTCATTATCTTGATGATTTCTTGCTAACTGGAGAAGGGCAGCAGATGGCAAGTGAGGAAAATGAAAACTTTGTGGCTTTGTGTTCTGAATTGTGTGGCCTGCTGACTCATGAGAAGGTTGAGGGTCCCACTAAAAGGTTGAAATTCTTGGATTTGGAAGTTGATGCTGAGAACTTATTTTGTTTGCCTGAGGATAAGGTTAACAAGCTGAAGGAGTGCCTTGTTAAGTTTTGTTGACAAGTAAAACATGAGGAAGATACAGTTTATGGTGTTGCTGGGCTTGCTGCTCTATGAGCTTAGTTTGCAGTATTTGGAGTACATGTGGAAGTTGGGTGAGGTGACTCACAGAGCTAGAGTGCATATGGCAGCTCTTAGCGTAATGACTAGGTTGTTAGGTTTGAAAGATGTGAAGAAACATTGTGGTGTGCTGTGAATGTTAAAAAGGGTGGGAAAGAGTTGCAGTATGTTGGTTGGTTGTGATAAGATATTTCCATTATTTAGACTGTGAGTTGTTTTAAGTGGGTTTCAATTGGGTATACCTTTGCAGTGCTATTTAGTTTTGTGGCCTGTTTTGGCTCTTTTTATGTATGTTGGGGTATTTAGGATTAGTGAGTTGGCAGGTGCCTTGTATTGTTGAGGTGTTTACATTACTAAGTCAGTGGAAATGATATGGTTGAAGAGGTATAAAGTGGATCAGCAAGTGTTTCTACAATCAAATGAGGAAGAGATGTTGTGTCCTGTCCTGTCAAATGAGGTGCTCTATGGGCAATGTTGTCTGGTTGAAGAGAGGATTTTTTTTTTGTTTTTTTCATGAATCTGCTGGTAAGTTGGTGGCTTCAGGGTAATTTATTAGGTTGGTTAAGAGGAGGTTGGAGTACCAAGGATTTAAAGCTGATAATTTCTCAGTCATTTATTTCATATAGGAAGGGCCTCGGACTTGGCATTAGTAGGTTCATCTGCTGAATTTATTAAAACTGCTGGGAGATGGGTTTCTTATACCTTTTTGGATTATGTTAGATAGTTTTAGAGTGGTAGTTACTGTCCTTTGTTAGAGTTTTTGTTAAGTTTGTTTCTATGGTGGTTTGTTAGTCTTAGTTTAACTGTCTTACAGGATGACACCAGATTGTAATTGTTGGTCATTCTTTTCTTTATTGGGCGGCTGACTGGGAGAGGATTCATTGTCAGGGTATTTTACTAGGTCTGGATCATGAGAAATGGGAAGTCATTTGAAGTGGCTTTACAGTTATAGAGTGGCACCAACTCATGAAAAGGATAGCTTGTTTTTGCCTACACGAAGGGGATGTCAGGTTGGTGTTAATTCATTTAGGTGGAAATTATTTGAGAGTAATTCTGTAAAGGCAGTTTGTAGCACAAATTATTCGCAATTTAGTTTTGTTGAAGTAAAGGTACCCTAAGGTGGAGTTTGTTTGGTCAGAGATTATATCAAGTCTGGTGTGGAGGTGTGGAGGCAGGCTCACTGTCATAGAAGATTGAGTTAGGCAGACACTTTGTTAATCACAGGATTTCATGGGCCAGTCATGCCCTTGCCTTTAAGATTTTAGCTCATTAGGAGTCTGTGAACAAGGACATTTTGTTCAAAAATTCCATGACACCCACAAACTGTAGAAATAACACGGATGAAGGCAAAAGGCAAACTGATCCACTCCCAAGTATTTATTTAGTGCTTTCATTTATAAAATACAAACTTCCTTCCTCAGAATAAAAGCTTAAAAATGTTTTTAAGCTTTTATTCTGAGGAAGTTTGTATTTTATAAACAAAAGCACTAAATAAATACTTGGGAGTGGATCACTTTGCCTTTTGCCTTCATTTGTGTTAAGGACCTTTTGTTGTTTAAATCTGATGAGGTTCATTTGGGTGAAGTAGAGCATGATTTGTTTAATGTCCATATTTCTTTGTTTATTAAGGATGGACTATTAAGTCTGGTCAGTGACCATGCTTTGGTGGAAAGGGGGAACAGCCTGTGAAGTTAGGCTGATGGGTGTTTAGAGGAATCTGCATAAGATACCTCTCTATTCCTCTTGAGGCTTAGATTATGATGTAATTGGAGTTAGGTTGTGTCATTTTCCTCAGGTGGGCATTGGAGGCTACAGCAAGAGGTTGTTCAAAAGCTGCTATTTTCCCAGTACGATGAGCAGTCAAAAGCTGCCCTTAATGTGACACGGTACATTCACTATCCTTTTTAACCACAGAAGCATCATATTGAATAAACAATGAAAATTGTTGTTAGGACATATGGTCTGAAAGTCCTAAAGTGCTGCAAAGTAAGGACATTTGATTTCATGGACCACCCTCACCCCTTTAAACAACACAATTTCACTTTGTGCAAACATTGCATTGTGGCAGTTCTTCTGTTAGCAATTAAAAACTAATCTTCTGTACCTTGGCAAATGCCATTATCATTTTCCTGGCCACTTTACAGGCACAGAACAAGTCTTCTGTCTTCTTAACATCTTTAGGTGTATGTATGGATTCACTTTATAACCTCGAATTACAATGTCGAATTTCAGCATCTCGAGACTATAAAACCGAATCCACAAAACACCGACACAAAAAAAACGTGAAATTCAAAACACCAAAATAACCGCGCACACAATACTACACATACACCACAACACCCACATCACAACAAAAACAAACAAAACTACATACATACACAACTCATATACACATAAGCAGAGGGTCAAGCACCCCTGCACCCCCCCCCTACTTATATATACTAACTCCGAGATCGCACAAACACAAAACAGAAGCCAACTCACACATGCACGTTCTCTGACCCCTCACACACACATCAAACACATCAGCACACTCACACACACTCTAACTCCAACTCAAAACCCTTAGAAAATACTTACCTGACATAACACCTACATCCACACACGGCACCGCGCACCATCAAAACACAATCCTGGACATTACACAGCGTAAGGTCATAACCACGAATTCGACATATATTCGAATTCGCGATTATGACCTTTTGCTGTTTTTAACATTCGGCTTTATGGCCTCAAGATACTGAAATTCGACATTTCAGTAATTCGAGGTTATAAAATGAATCCGTATGTATATATATATATATATATATATATATATATATATATATATCTATATATATATGTATATATATCTATATATATATCTATCTGTATATATATATATATATATATATATATATATATATATATATATGTCCCTATCAAATGATAGAAAGCTCATTTGATGGAAGCTCATTTGACTGACACTATAAGATAGAAAGCTCAAAACACTGAAAACTCATTTGACTGAAACTCAAAACACTGAAAATGCTATATGCCCTTTTCCCCACGGTAGTGCGATCCTGGAGTTAGTATATATAGTTGGGGGGTGGGGGGCATAGCCCCCCACATAGTTTATGTAAATATTGTTTATTTAGTAACAAATATTTTTACGTAAAACTTGACTATTATTTTTAAGTAAAACTGCTTGTAAATGATGTAACTGATGTCAAGAATGACTGAATAATGGAAGTGCTGCTCATGAATGAAACAGACTGTAAGTAATGAAAAAATGCAACTGATGTCTATGATGCCTTTATAATGTAATGTTTCTACCCAGGTCTAGCTAAAACAGTACACTGCTCAGTTGGACTTTCCTGGTAAACAAATGCTAATGTAAAAAAAAAATCCCATACTGTGTGCTTACTTTTATTGACCTTTTGTATTCATTTATCCTGTTGTTTACATTGTATTGCATTTCAATTTGGTTGTATTCTATACTTTAATATTATTGCTGTACTTTTCCCATGACTGAAGAATGAAATGTATCATTTGTGATCAGATGTCTACCCCTTGTAACACATGTAAATAAATACATAAATAAATAAAACAGGATAACACTTCAGCAGTGGTACTGTAATTTTAAATTTAATTCCAGGATATTTATTATATATCACATTTTTAGGTTAAAAATATACAGAAACGACTGCTACATTCATTTTCATGCTTACATTTCTGATACTTTTCTGTTTTTCTTTATGCATGTATGAGAGAGGTAGTCTCTAATATATTGGAAAAAAAATGATCAACTTGCTTTGAGTTTTGTCAGAGTATTGGTAAAATGGATTAGCTTCCCAGTAAAAAAGTGTTTCCTTTGTGAGAAAGCTATTAACAACTGGACTATGCATGCTTAAGGATGCTAAAGATATCGCACATCATTAATGTTAGCTAGAGTCACAAGCGCAAGGGCTTTTTTGTTTTACAGATTAGGATGCTAGGTAGTTAAAAGCAGGCCATCAAGACAGTTTTCCAAAATTCGCTGTAAGAATCATTCACTGCAGACCATAAACACTTGATTTTCTGCAGTTTATAAAGCATTTCTGCTGCGTTATTATGTCTGTAGCTTAAGATTAACACTAATTTCAAAGTAGAAAGGAAAACAGAATGTCCTCCATGTTGAATATTATTGAATTTGCAGTGTAGTACTGATAAACTATCAATGCTTGAATTTATTTATTTATTTAGTTATTATTTT
This sequence comes from Protopterus annectens, assembly GCF_019279795.1. Classification (NCBI taxonomy): domain Eukaryota; kingdom Metazoa; phylum Chordata; order Ceratodontiformes; family Protopteridae; genus Protopterus; species Protopterus annectens. The sequence goes on along the minus strand of NC_056728.1, from coordinate 1,864,972,188 downwards.
TATGATGATATAGGTGCTATTAATTAATGCTGTTAACCTTCTGTGGGAGATGACAGTTGTGATTGATTTATAATTTGTTTGTTATTCTAATAGTATAGATGACAACTGCTAGTAACCTTTATGATCAACTTGATTATACTTTATTTCATGCCAGGTGTTTGTCATCATTCCATCAATGAGACAAGATTGTGTAACATTTGCTATATACTTAACATTTAGCCGTAAAAATGATTTATGTGTAAGCAGTATGAGTACCACACAGCTGCAGTTCAGGATTATGGGAAAACACATTGTTCTTCAGAGAAATGTGTGGTATGTTTACATTTATTTTGAATAGCAAGCTGATATTCATTGAGAAAAGTAAGAGAACAGGTAAGAGTTATTTTGTTGTCTGTTCTATTCACTTAAGTCAATGTTATATTATTATTCTGTTACTGAGTATGCTATGTAAAATATTAAACCACTGCAGTCAGTTAAATGTCATGTTCATGTCTGAACAGTTTGTAGCCGAATTTCACTGTCACTGAGTAAACCAAATTAAAGATATGCAATTGCCGTGCCCATTTTACTAGCTAATTGCCAATGCTGTTATGACAGGCATTACAAATCATTCATCTTTTAAATACAAATTTATTACAACAACATAAGGAAGCATGCAGTAGACTGCACCAGATGTGATTAGGTCTCTAATAATAAAATGTCTCTTTTATCTGTGAGGGACTACATTTTGGCTTGACCTCTCTCCTTCTCTCTTATTCAATACTGTTGACATTCAACCCAACTTTTTAGTGGTAGAGGGACAATTATTTAATGGGATAGAACTGCTGAAGGAAAAGGCATGTTCAGAATGCATTGTTGATTTATGGATAACAGCTAGAAAAAAGTTTCATATTTATCAGCTGAAGGTCAGTAAAAACTCCAAGTACAAGCATAGCATGCTAAGAATAGTATGAACATCAGTCCAGAACACTATTTAACTTTCTTGACAATAATATTACATGCAAGACAAAGCTTTCACAGACTTGAACATTTCAGATACATATTGCATTCCTTGTTTACTGCCCCATGCTTTCTGGAATCTGATCTAGATGAGTGCACTTTAAAGTCAGTTGCTCATGTATGCAGAAAGTGTTGCTTTGCTGCTACTGGAAGTTAATCATGGTTGCACTAATTCAGTAATGGAGTACAACTACTAAAGAATGATATCACAAAACATTTATTGAGGTGAGCTGTTCATGAGTTTTATTGGGCTGTGTTATGTGATATTTTACTGGTATACCATTCTGAGGTCAAGGCTACATACTGGTTCATATGGGAAGCAATGCAACTTCCGGGATTCATCTGTCAGCATAAAATGCTTGTTCCATCCAAGGTAGAGAATGGATATGTCAGAAGATAGGGGAGTGAACAAAAAGCAGTGAGGTCATCCAGGGTTGACTACATTCAAAACAAGACAGAAGAAAGAATCTTGCATGGTGTTCTTACTGTCAGTAGTAAGAGACAGATCCTACACATGAAAGGACCATGCGAGATTGAATAAAATAAGAAGACAGTATGAGTTCTGACAATACTCCTATGGCCAGATTCAATAAAGCCTACATGGTCCGTTTCTGATGCACACATGATAGTGCACTGTTTTGGATTTAGTAAGCAGCTCTACATGGTGTGTAGCACCATGCAAACAAGGTAAACACCGTGGTATGCTAATTACAGCATAAGCAGCTGAATTGCATGATAATCAACCAGTCCAACATGGTGGAGCTATTCAACAAGCTATTAAAGAACCATATAGAGTCAATGCTTGTTTTCCCTGCAAATTACAAAACCTATTAGAATACAGCCATGGAAAGGAATCTACACAGAAAGAATGTTAGGGGCTGCTGCTGTTTTAATTCATTTGTATAAGCAACAGGCTGAAACCAATGTTGATGCTGCTGCCAATAGACCTATTCCAAGAAGGAGAAACATTTTCAGGCCCCATATAAATGTTCACAACCTACATGATGTGGAAATTGTAGAGTGCTACAGGGTATATAAGGACACACTATAGGAACTCTGCAATCTCTGTCTTCCTCACCTCAGAGCCAGGGCCAGCCAAGGGGAACTCATCCTAGTGGAGATAAAGGTAATCTTAGCTACAGGTATCTTTCAGAGACCACCAGGGGACATGCTGTGGGTGTCACAGGCATCAGCATCCGGAACTCTCCATCAGTTCCTGAATGCTACTGTATGCTCCAACATGCCAATGACCACATATATTTTCCCTGTACTCCTGAGGAGAAGGCCAGAAATATGCAGGAGTTCTACTGTGTAGCACACTACCCTAAAATAATGGGTGCCGTAGACTGTACACATATAGAACTTAAAGCTTCACCCAGGGAACAGGGTAGGATCTACATAAACTGAAAGGGCTACCACTCTATTAACTGCCAAGTCATGTGTAATGCCAACAGAATCATCGTGAATGTGTGTGCTGGCAATCCTGGCAGTTACCATGACTCACATGTGTGGTGCACCTCCCAACTGTACCAGATGTTTGCAATGGGGGATATCCCACAAGGTCATTTACTGGGGGACGCAGGTTATACACTGGAACCGTGGCTGATGACACTCATCAGGAATGCACAAACACTCAGTGAAGAATGCCATAATGAGTCAAACCAGAAATATCATAGAATGTGTGTTTGGGCTGCTGAAGTTACAGTTCTGGTGCCTAGATATGTTTCGGAAAGCCCTGCAGTACAATCCATGGACATGTACTGAAATATTCACAGTATGTGCCATGCTCAATAATATCATCTTTACTGTTATTGATTTGAGCCACAATTTTCAATTTTAAATTTATTGCTATTGATCACATCCCAGTTAATCAGAGGGGTGGTCCAAGATCTTTACAGTTAGAGGAAGCTGAATTACGCTGGCAGGTGAGGCTGTATGCGTACTGCTACCCAGGTTTAAATGACACTTGTTCAATCTCCAGCTTGTTGAAACTGAAAAGTTTACAAAGGTAAACAACACTCTGTTACATTATTACACTTTTGTATTATTGCTATTAATTTTGGTTTGTGAAGGTTTACAATCATGTTTATTTTGTTTATTTTATTTTATTACATTAGGATTTGTGGACCTATTTCATCATGTATACTCTAAATACATACACTACTTATGTTTGTATGTAAAATCATTATCCACATTTTGTGTTTGGCTACTTGCTCTTTAACAATTTTAAATGGATAATGATGTTAAGCAGGTTCTCAGTTTTTAACTTCTTAACTTTCCAATTTTCCAATTATGTAATTAATATATAATTGTAAATGTTGCTACAATGAGTGATACTCTGAAGAAGTCAGGCATTAGACCTGACGAAAAGCGCTTAAGTTATTTGGATTTGTGATTTATTTTAGTAAAGTAAAGTTTTTAATATTTATTTGTGTCACTGGTTACGGCTTTGTTAGTTTTTTCCATGCTCAATAATATCATCTTGAGAAAACTGCTTCAGCAGGATCGGTAAGTGGAAGGGGCACACATCCCACCATCAATGCCAAGGTCACCACAGCCACAGGCAGACGAGAAGTCAGAGGACGAACCACCAGCTGCTGTGGGTGTAGGCAGACATAGGCATGTTCAATATGCTCCTGCATTGGCTAACAGACAATGCATAGCACACTCACTCACCATCTAGGGACCTAAAACCTTCCTCCTACACACATCCATATAGTAGCATTAATGCTAGGCAACTCTCACAACACGGTTTTGCGCACCAGGCAGTGCCGGTTAGCTAGAGTTAAACTATTCTTGGCTCCACGAAGTCTACTCTTAAATTTTTCCCTTGGAGCTAGACAAACCTTCAACTTTAGCACTCAAACCATTCATTTCACAGTTAAGCACTTGCTTAAAACTCATAGCAAGCACTAATTAACCCTAGCACTAGACCCCCCTATACGGTCCAGAAGGACAAGGCTCTCTATTCGTTCCCACCAACCAATCAGAAAAACAGTTTACTCTACCTATTCAGGCATGTCCGAAGGGCAGTTTCCAGTGTACTCTCCAGTCCAACTGGTGAATCTGGGCATTTTGAGGCAATGTTACAACTGCCTCATGTACACAGAAAACCCTCTCCTTCTACCACCAAACACTAATATATGCGAGAGATGCAATTATACTGTCAAACTGGAGGCAAAGCTGTCTCAACCCAAGACTGGAACTGACAGTTAAGAGGAGAAGGGTAATACTTGCAACACACCACCAGTCTCACATAGACCTAATAAACCAAGACCGGCAAATAACACACATGAATACATGAAAACATACTCGGAGGCTCTAAATAAAAATCTGCAAAAGCAACAGAGACCTCCAAAGCAGACATCCAAGCAACCTCCACACCCCATCACCAACCATGAAACACATACTTCACATAATCAGTGTGCCACGCAATCACAGCCCTTAAGGCAAAATAACATACCCAACACACTAGTAATAGGCAACTCTATAGTCAGGCACACTGATGTCCCACTAACTAGGCTGGACAAGGAGAAGGTTACAATTAGCTGCCTGTCGGGCGCCAGATCCGCCACATAACACAAGCACTCAGATCACTCCAGAACAGGTACAAATACGACTCTGTCATTGTCCATGTTGGTGTGAATGACCTCAGACATACCTCCCTGGACTACATGAAAAGAGACATGGAAGAGCTCTCTGATCATGTAGCCCAGGCCGGTATGACCCTGACCCTGAGTAGCATCCTGCCCTCACCAAGAATGATGCCACAGTATAAAGAAAAAATGATCAACTTCAACAATTGGCTAAGTTTCTGGTGTCATTCAAATGGGATCCAGTATCTGTCCACCTGGGATGACATGCTCGACAAGCCACATTGCTTCGCAAGAGATGGCTTGCACCTGTCACCCTTAGGCTTTTGAATGCTGACCAAGGCTCTTGCCACCCCCATAGTGCCTTTTTTAGGCAAGGCTCAAAAGACAAACCCACCACCATAAATAGCACAAGTAACTAAAAACTGAGGTTAATACTACTCAACGCCAGAAGTCTGAATCTCAAAATGCACGCACTCGAGGTACTCCTCAGTATGGAGAACATTGACATCTGTGCAGTATCAGAAACTTGGTTTAAGGCTCCTGGGGGCAGCCCAGCACTACTAGGCTATAACTCATACCATACCTTTCGGCCACAGAACCAGGACCGAAACACAAAAGGCAGGGGTGTATCCATATTCATCAAGAATATCCACACCTCCAGGTTAGTGGCACAGCACAATGCATTAGAGATCATCCATGTGCAACTAACAAAGGGCAAAGCTGCAATCCAAATTGTAGCTTGCTACAGATCACCCACCATGATCCAGGACCCCCATTCCACATTTCTGGAGACACTGGGAAATATGAAGGTCCTACCAAACATCCTAATACTACCCAAACATAAACTGGGAGAACTACTCAAGTACTAACTCCCTTGCCCAACGCTTCCTAGAATTTATAAACTTGAATGCCCTGGATCAGCTGGTCAACACCCTCACCAGAGGGGACAACATATTGGACCTGGTCATCACCAACATGGGCGACCGGTGTAACACACTGGAGGTCAACACCTCACTGGTTAGATCAGACCATAGACTACTCACTCTGGATATTCACATTCCGCCCCCACCCCAATCAAGGAAACCACCGTGAAAAACTTTTCAAAAGCAAATTTCACATTACTTAAGACTGAGGTGGAAAGGTTCACAGCCCCTATGCTAAAGGATAATGCTGTCCAAGCTGCTAAAACCTTTACAAAGGCACTCTATGAGCATCAGCAGGAATGCATGGATTGTGCTATCCCAAGTAAAACCAAGACTCACTCCTCCAAGAAAAGGAACCCAGTCTGGTGGACCCCTGCCATAAACAAGCTATACAACAGAAGGAGGAAACTAGTACAGAAAAGAGTAAAATCCCAGTATCAGCAAGAAACTATGATCCCTCATTAAATCATAAGGCTAGTTTCAAAAGAAAAATTGCCATTGACTCCAAAGATAACCACAAAGCGTTCTTTAGCTATGTCAAGAACCTAAGTGGAAACTCTCAGATCTGCTCTGAGTTAGTGCAGAACGGCACAAAATACACTGAACTGACTGATATTGACAACATTCTGGCAGACAAGTTTAGTGCAAACTTCACCCCTCTCTCAACCCCTAAAGGGCCCATAACCATACCAGAAGAATGTAGGGCCCCATCAAACACCGACACACATGTTAAAACAGCCCTATCCAAAGCCAAAAACACAGCTTCAATGGGACCAGACGGTGTCCCAGGCTGTGTCTTACAAGAGCTCCAAAATGAACTAACCCCTCACCTAAACACACTGCTCAAACTCAGCCACTCTACAGGCTATGTACCCACAGAGTGGCACACAGCAACAGTTATCCCACTCCACAAAGGTGGAGCCACAATGGACCCTGGGAACTATCGCCCTATAAGCCTGACTAGCTTGGTCTGCAAGCCTATGGAGCACATCATCATGGAACTCATTAACAGAGACACTGGGAACCTCCAAACCTTGGACCCTACCCAGTTTGGCTTTGTTAAGGGCAGAGCATGCCTTCTAAACCTGGTGGAGTTCTTTGAGACAGTTACCAAGGCATTAGATGAGGGAAAGGAGGTCCATACAGCCTACCTAGACCTTGCAAAGGCTTTTGTCACCATTCCCCATTCTAATATTATAGACAAACTCACCGGCTTGAACATAAACCCCTATGTCACGAGATGGGTTGCCAACTGGCTCATGGATAGAACCCACATGGTGAGAGTTGCAGGCTCTACATCCGACTCTAAACTGGTTACAAGTGGCGTCCCCCAGGGCTCAGTCCTAGGATCCCTCCTGTTTGGTATGTACTTCTCAGAGGTACAGGCAAGCATAGAAGGACTATGGCTGACCAAGTTCACCGACGACTGCAAACTAGGGGCCATAATTGATTCTCCGGCTGATACAGACACCCTCCAGAAGGGTCTCACTGAGACGAATACCTGGTGTCAAAATCATGGCCTCAAGCTAAATGCCAAAAAGTGCATAGTCATCCCCTTTGGAAAAAATAAAGTACCGTGAACTACCACATAGGTGGCAGTCCCCTAAATGAAGAAAATGTAATAAGGGATCTGGGGACCCAAGTAGATAGTAATCTCTCCTTTGATAATCATATTGCCAAGGTGGTTAGAAAATCCTTCTATGTGGCCCACCTAATCACAAAAGGGTTCGCATCTAGAATAAAATAGGTTATTGTGCCTCTCTACTCATCACTCGTTAGACCCATCATAGAATACAACGCCCCATTTGGGATGTACCTTACAAGACACCTGCAATAGCTGGAAAGACCACAAAAGTACCTCACCAAGAGGATTACTGGCCTCAAACAGATGTCCTATGCAGCCCAACTCAAGAAACTCCAGCTGTACTCATTTGCATACCACTTACTCAGAGGTGATCTCTGCCTGACATACAAGGCCATGTCCAACCCAGAATTGATGGACATGCTCCACCTAAAAAAAAAACAAATCCTAGAGAGCCACACACTCTAGAGATATAAACCTCACCACAACGATAAATAGGACATGCTGAAGGGATAGATTACTGTCCCAGGGACACCCCATGCTTTGGAAAATGATTCCAGTATACATCAGGCAGAGCCCCTCACTAACACTCTTCAAGAGAAACATTGACGGGTGGATGGGAAACAGAAAATTTACCCAGGGGATCACTGCAGTGGCTCTGCTGGACAGAGGCACAGGGAACTAATCTAAGGGGGTGGCGAAAGCCAACACATTCTGGCTAGGCTTATAAATGCTCTTGGACAGATAGCCTACTACTTACCTATGACCCTATGAGCCTACCTATGTATTGGCTGTGTACTGCTTGCATCAGACAGAGTCAGCCCTGAACTAAAACTGTGGCAGCTGCTGTATTTACAAGGTAAGTCTGGAACCTGGAGTGTTTTGTGTAATAATATGAATGACAGACATATCCTTGTATTTCATTACTTGCTACTGTAACGAAGTAAAAGCTGAGAGATTTGTACAGAAATTACCTTAACATGTGGCAGCAAAGAGTTATTTGACTTATATGTGTCCATTATTAAGTAGTATGCCTCATATATCAAAGATTAAACAGTCATACCTCTCAAAAATACTGATGATCATTGCATGCCCTCATTTTAGCACCATACATTTGTACTGGAAAATCATTAAAGAAAAAACTTAGAAAGTAATGATACACATTGCAGTTTCTGACTTCACAACCCTCACAAGATCATTCACAATAAAGTTGGGAAATGTTGATGCTATCAACTGTCTAACTTTCCAAGGCCAATATAAATCAAAGGTACCATTACCAGTTTAATACCACAAATGCATATATACTAAACACTAAGTCAGCTATGCACTCTGAGCATCAGACACAAACCTTATGTATCCCTGAATCCAAATGATAAATATGGCACAGTTATCATTACTTGCACAGGGTGATGTGGGGGGGGGGGGCAGGAAGCCTTGACTGACACAAAGTATCAGTGAGTGTGTGTGAGTAAGAAAGAGAAGCAAACATTTGGATAAACTAACAAATGGCCAGTGAGACAAAATGCTTTTTAGCCTGCGTGGCTGAACCATGTAACTGTTGTGTGTGTGTGTGTGTGTGTGTGTGTGTGTGTGTGTGTGTGTGTGTGTGTGTGTGTGTGTGTGTGTGTGTTTGTGTGTTTTTCTGTGTATCTGTAGGGGTCCCCAGGTGAAATTGGTGTGTGAGTGTCTGCATGAACAGAGCCAACCTCTGTGCTAGCTGTATGTGTTGGTATGCCAGACAGCTGTAAGCTGTGCATGGTAGAGGTAGCAGTTCATCACTGTTATCCTTGTCCATGAGAACTGGCTCTGCCAGGAGTTGAACTGGCATGTCTATGTCTATGGTCAGATGCACTGCTGGTACCTAACTATGACTGATGTCTGCTGGATAAGTTACCTTCACGGGGATGCCATGACCATGACACCATGGCCTCCCATGTCTGAATGTTGACTGCTCACCCACTGATGGAGCAGTGGAAGTATTGATACTGTAGGAGCAAGATTAGGCATGGCCACATTGGCTAACAGCAGATGATGTGGCTGACCTATGTCCACAAGGATGCAATTCCCCTCCCAGAAGACATTCAGTGACAGACAACACTCATTCCAAGACAGACACCCCTCGTTACATCACAGACACCCCCACGTTCCAACGTTTTATTCATCCAATCCAATGAATTGAAAAAACAGTGAAGGCAATCATGCTTGTCAGCCTGTGCCACATTTACAACCCTAAGCATTTGTCTAGAGCATCCATGGGAATGTACCTGTGCCTCCATGATGGCCCTAGACATATGTTTAATGGCACAGGAAGAGACACCTGGATCAGGTGGAGTAGGGACAGCAGGCCTCCAATGAGCATCCATAACAACCATCCTGCATGGCACCTTGCCCACACTTTGGCTATGACCAGAGTCAACAGGCACTGACTACAGTAACCACACTTCCCTGATTGATTATCTCACACTCCACCTGTCCAATATCTGTGGTCTCACTGGAAATGGTAGGTGTAGACCTACTGGCTGTGTCTGATAGAATTTCAAGGGATGGCTGTATGTCAACCTCAGTGTCATATTCAACCTCTGCACCCCCTGACTATGCCTCTGTTTGGCCACCACCATCATCATCATCATCATCATCATCAGAGTCTGCTGATACACTGACATCAGGTGGCAGAGTTCCCAAACTTCCACTGTCATGATTACCTATTATGAAAAGCAACAAATAAAGGAAAAAAATAATACCTACACTACTATAGTGCAATATATGGTAACAAACTAACAGTGGTGCCACTATTACAGACAGTACAGCAATACACACAACAGGATTGACATCAACATCACACACTAAATATTTCTTAAATTGCTCAGCAGTGCTGACATAAAAATGTTTGGCTTACCATCTGTGGATGAGACTCTCCTCTGCAAGCCAGATGGTCCTGGAAGAAGTTAAGCAAATGGTAAGGAGGGCATCTTCACAATTAACAGCAACACAGGGGGTAATACTTTTACCCCATTATATGTTTATTAACTATACTTTCAACAAGAACTTGGCTGACAACTACAACCTAAGCAAATCAATCAGAATATGTTATTAACTGTAGCAATCTTCAACACTCCCCCCTAAAAATTCTTGTGACACAGAAGTAACATATTGATTTTAATTGTTTTACTATACAACAATATTCAACTATTGAGATAACAAAGCCTACTTGGAAGCATACCCCTCAACCTCTGACAGGAAGAAGTCTGGACAAAGCCATAAATAGAAGTGGGATAAAGGCCCAAAATATTGCTCTTACAAACTTAGATAGTTGATAGAATGGGCCTGTATCATATGTTTGAAGTTTTATAATTTCAAACATTAAATATCGAATTTAAATATTCAAAGTTATAGAACTTCGAACATATGTAAAAAAAAAAAAAAAAAACAATGGCTATAGGCAGGGGGGGGCAAGCCATCCTGCACCCCCCACACCCTCTGCTCTTTAAATATACCAACTCCGAGACCGCACTACAGTGTAGTAAGGGAAATTTTCCCTTTACTGCACCATATTGTGGTCTCGGAGTTGGTATATTTAACGAGTGGGTATGTGGGGTGCACGGCCCCCCACATGGGGGGTGCAGGGGAGTTTGCCCCCTGCCTACACTAGTCAGGTAAGTTCCATTTTTTTTAATTATATGTTCGATGTTTAAAACTTCGAACATTTAAATTTAATTATTTAACGGTTGAAGTTTTCAAACTTCAAACATATAATATAGACCCAATAGAATAAAATGTTTTTCATTAGCATGGATTTGGTGAAGGGTATCAAGTCTGAAACACCAATGTCTGCCATTATATTCTAACTTCAGTCTTTAATGATTTACGACAAATTTGCTAGAAAACCACACTTTTGTGAAAAACAGAACAAAATTATGAGACAAAAATCTGGACATTCTGCAAAAATCTGCACAGTTTAGAGGTATGCCTGGAAGCTGCTCCTGAGACACGCTGGCAGACCCTGACAGTGTTGCACCAACATCCAGAACATGCTGTTCTGAACTCTCCTGGGAGCTGTCTGAATCCCAGATATTGGCCAGAAAGTCTTCATTTGGTTTTAGTGGTGACTGCACAGCAGAACCTCCCCCAGCAACCATCTGGTCATGGCCCACTGCAGCTGCTGTCCTCCATGCAGATGTGATCATGTCAGTGGCCCTACTATGCTCATATGTCCTGCCATGGCCACCAATGGCACTGACATCATCCACAATCTGGTACCAAATTTGCATTCTGTGTGCCATATCTCACCATCCCCTTTCAAGCAGGAAAGCACCATGTTGCCTAAAGGCATCCACTATCACCTGATTTTCATCAGTGACGGGTGGTCTCCATGGGTGGCATACTCCTAGTTGACCTAAAAGACAACAGAAGGATAATACACATAAGTATCACATAGCTACAAATAACTGTTCCCAGATAAAACAGAAAAGGTAGCCTCTTAGTATTACCCATTGGAGAAACATAAAACAGTCTAGAGATGTAAAATACAAACACAAGACTAGATGCAGAAAAAGGAGGGTAACAATAACAACAAATCTTTGTTTGTGCCATAAGAGTAACTCAGCTTTGCCCCCCCCCAAAAAAACAGGCAAATGACACATGTTGCTAACAAACCATCTTTGAAATGCTAAAAGTGCTATTAAAATGAACTGATCTTGAAAAATTTGTATATATTTATCACATAACATGCCATTTTCACATATTGGCAATCATGTATACCTGTGAAATGTCCTGACAAACAGGCCCATGGCATCAGTATACTTCTAACTAATGCATACTGATAAAATTGTAAAACCCTTTGCTATAGATTTTTCTTAATTGCATTCCAGCATATGCAGTATGTAGCTGACAAAATGCAAGCATACCATCTAGAGTTCAATAATCCTCTGTGCAGACATATCCCAAAGAAATAATGTATGCTCATTCTTCTCCACATAAACAAATCTCCTCACCATCAGTTTGCCTAACCTCACAGTTGCCTTTTTATGTGGTATAGATTCAGGGCTGTTAGCACAGCGAAGATGTAAATGAGTTGTGAACTCATTAGAATTGCTGAATACCAAATACTTGGATAATTCTAGAAGATGTAAATATTGTGCAGGCACTCCCTCAATGTTTGTTTTTAATGGATTGCAACTGTGAATGATAACTGGTTGGGAGAAAGAAAACCCAACAGCACTGCAGGCTGTCTTAAAAGAAATCACAACAGCATTGCAGGCTGCTTTACATCCAGTGGGGTGTGTCGGGTTAGATCTACAAAGTGTTAGATGTAAGGTTGGAAATGTAAGTAACCAGCACATAATTCACAGGTTGTATTTAGTAACATCCACCCTGCTTCTCATTTGTTGGAAACTACATATGATATTATTTCCAGTTAATATCCTCATCCATTTTAAGGCCAATGAGGTACAATGGTTTACACCCTACATATCTCAGATTACTGGTCAGATAACTGAAGAATGACCAACAAACACAGATAGGTAACACAGAATTGCATATTTACAAGCTATAATGATAACTGGTTGTGTGACCAATAAGTGCACTACATCCAAATATAATTAATGTACAAATAACAGTTGTATGGTTTCATATTACTGAAGATGATGTTGCAGTTGGTTCTGTGCAGAATGTTTTCAGTTCCTTGCTGCAAAGCTGTGTGTGCAGCAAATAGGGATAAGGCACCCCTCCTGTCTTCTGAAGGTTCAATGGAGTGAGAGTTCAAATCCAGATCTCTGTAGACATATCTCATGTGAACCATCATTTTCAAGTGTGCATGTTATAGATTGTTTTTCCTCATTTCAACTACTTGTATCTTTTTGACTTTTTCCCCTTTTATGTATTGGATTTTTATTTTTTTTTTTGCAGGCCAGTGTTCACATGATGTGGCACTTAGTGCAAGCACAGAAAACAGAGAAAATTAATGTCAGGATTGGCAATGCTTATCTCATTTGCGTAAAGCATGGCAGTGCACAAATTGGACAACTGGACTACCCAGGAAGCACACAGGAACCAGACAGCCAAAAATAGAAACAGGATACATTTTATTAAGTCTGTTGGGCACTGCGCAAGCCCACTAAGTGGTGTTGCATGGTGGTTAACAGAGAGACCTTAACAATGATTAGTAAATTAGGGAAAGTCAGGTAACGAGCCCTGTGGCAGCAGGTGTAAGTGTAGGGCTGGAATACAGATGGTCTTGAGTTCTAGTACAGGTGTGCAACTTTTTCTCTTACTACTGTGACATTGCATTTTATAACTATGAACTGAAACATAGCCAACTGTTGCTTCAACTGTCTTGTGGCATTAAGTGTTAAGTATAGGGCTGCCATACACATGGTTTTAGATTCCAATACAGGATATTCCCTACACTTTTACTGTTAATACATTTCCCATTATATTCAGTCTCACATATAAGACATTAGATAGTGTAGCTGATATTAATTATATGTATGAGGGATGAGACACTATTATTGTGTCAGATTAACCTTCCAGTTGTAATTATTGTATTTCATACTGCTTGACACTGCTGCTCTCTGCTTACCATCACGCAAACTCAGATGTGTGCACTCCAGTAAATACAAGAACTGGAATTGGTGGGAAAGCATCAGTCTCCTTTGCTCTAGATCTGCTGGTGGATATGGTTGGCATTCGTGGGGAAGGTGCCAGCCTTCCCCAGAGGTGTGTGTGTAAATAAAACCTCAAAGAGTGTGTGTGTGTCAGCTACTTGGGCAGGAACACAAAGCAGTGGTTGGACAAAGGTAGTTCTGGACAACTTGGCTTGGTCATTCAGATGAGATCTCAACTCTATAACTGTGCCAGAGGGGAGTCTTATTGTGGATCTAAAGAAAGAGGGAGAAACCAGCCCTGAATTGACTGTGGTTTTTGTGTGCTCTTTAGTGGAATTGCACTCGATGCAGAGAGCTACATCTGGAAATACTGTATGTATGTACCTGTCATCCTTCCAGTGTACATCCCCCCACTGTTGTCAGTGGTGAGGACTGAAGTTCCTTGATTACTGGTCCAGTGGTGGAGCACCCCATATATATATATATATATATATATATATATATATATATATATATATATATATATATATATATATATATATATACCCAGTCTAAAAATATGTCACATATTGACAATACAGCCATGTGTTCCCTCCTCCAAGCACTACAACCCCGGTGTACTTTTTTCACACATATATCAACTACACTACACAAATTAATATGTTGTGTTATATGCAGTGTACATCCATCTAGTAACATACAAAACTAGAACTATTGACTCATAAACCTAAACAGCTTATCTGCAAGGCTGTGGAAGGAATCATCATGGACCTTATTCACAGGGACATAGGTGACCTTCCACACACTTGCCCTGACCTATTTTGGTTCTGTCAAGGGTAGATCTTGCTTATTAAACCTAATGGACTTCTTTGATAATGACCCCAAACACCTGGATGAGAGTTAACAGGACATACTACCTGTGTTGATGTATCCAAACCCTTTGACACCATCCCTATTCATATATCATAGAGACACTCTCCCAACTGGGAATTAATCCATACATTACTAAATGGATAGCCAACTGGCTCACCAACAGAATGCACACTGTCAAAGATGGGCAGAGCACCTCCACCACTAGACCACTTACCACTGGCATACCACAATAATCTGTGCTGGGTCCTCAACTGTTTGGAAACTATTTCTCTGAAGTCCAGGCAAAGGTAGATGGCCAGTGGCTTATGAAGTTTGCAGATGACTGTCAACTGGGTGCACTCATATTGAGTTCCCCAATGATGTTAACATATTACAGAAAGGGGTGACACAGATGAATGACTGGTGCCAAACTCATGGACTGAACCTTAAAGCAATAAACGCTTCATTGTCCCCTTTGACAATGAAGTAGCCCTGCTAATTATGGTATACACAATACCCCTGAAAGCTCAAATGGAGCGTTGCAAGACTGGGAACATATGTAATCTACACTTCAATCAGTTTGTGTCCATAGTGTTGAGACACACATTCTTTACTGCACACCTCATAATTAAGGGCATCACATCCAAGACGAGGGAGGTTATAGCCCCTTTGTACTGCATCCTTATTAGGCCACTAATTGAGTACAATGCTCCCTTATGTCTGCATATCACTAGACACCTGCATCAACTGGAGAAAACACATAAATTTGTGACTAGGAAAATCCAAGACTTCTAAAAGATGGCATACATGGTTATATTGAAAGACCTCTCACTGTACTCCATATCATGCAGCCTGGTGAGAGGTGATCTATGTCTGCCCTACAGAGTAGTCTCACACCCTGCCCAACTGGAAATGCTAGACATCTGCAAATCAAATGGGACAAGAATGACTTGCTCCAGGGATCTCATTCTAGCCTGTGAAATAAACAAAACCTGCTGGGGAGACAAATATATCTCCCAGCAGTTGCCACTCCTCTGTAATAGGCTCTCACTTCATGTGAAGCAGTGCACCCTAATGACCCTATTCAAGTGCAACCTTCATAACTCGATGGGTGATTGTAAATTCATCCCGAGGTGGCATCTATGCCCCTCATGGACAGGTGTAGTCAGTGCTGATCACAAAATCACTCTGCTAATAAAGACCATCTAACTATGCTCATTAAAGGTACTTGTGTTTTTACATGGCTAGGCTTGTAAACATCCTAGGGCCATCAGCCTAGTAACCTCCTGTGTACCTATGAAGCTATGAATCTGTGCAGGCCTCCCAAAATCTTCTCTTCAACATGCCCTGCTGATGTCATCCACTATAAGTTGTCCTGCAGCCTTGTAAAAGTCGAATTGTGTTGTTGCACTTGTGTAAAGTACTGTGTTCTTTATTCTGTGTACTTAGGTAAGGGTTCTTTCTCACTGCAGTCAACTGTGTGTGGGTATGTGGTGTGAGCGTCTAGCCAGAAGAGCAGCAGTGTGTATCCTACAGTTACTACTCAAATCACATGGATTGACAGTATTTTGATACTTATGAATGCCTATACATCCATTTTATGCAGGCCTGCCAACATCTTCTCTCTAACATGCCCTGCTGATGTCATCCACTATAAGTTGTCCTGCAGCCTTGTCAAGGTCAGACTTGTGCAGTGGCACTTGCATAAAATGTTGAGTTCTATAGTCTGTATACTTAGGTAGGTAGGAGATTTGTTTTCACTGCAGTCAATTGGTGTGTGTGTGTGTGTGTGTGTGTGTGTGTGTGTGTGTGTGTGTGTGTGTGTGTGTGTGTGTGTGTATCTGTGTGAACTTGTTTGACATTAGAGAGAGCATTTGACAAAAGCATGTGGGACAGTGTTCTTACCATTTTTCCTCCTCAGACACTGCTAATGCCATCACCTAGAAAGTGTTGCCTGAGACACTTCAAGTCAGACTTGAGCTGTGGCACTTGGCTTGCATACAGATTTCTGTAGTCTGTGTCCTTAGATAGGTAGAAGTTCTGTTCTCACTGTAGTCAAATGAGGTGTGTGTGCACACGCACTTGCTTGACATTACAGAGAGCCTTTTACACCATCATGTGGGACACTGTTATCACCATATTCTCCTCACTAGACACTGATGTCATCCACTATAAAGTGTTGTCTGAGCATTACAAATCAGACTTGAGATGGGTGCTTGATGTAAATACAGAATTCTGTAGTCTGTGTAGTTAGCTAGGTAGGAGTTCTATTCTCACTACAGCCAACTGGGGTGTGTGTGTCCTCATTTGCCTGACACTACAGATAGCTTTTTACACCAGCATGTGGGACACTGTTATTGTCATATTGTCCTCACCAGATGCTGCTGATGTCATACACTATAAAGTGTTGTCTGAGACACTCTAAGTCATACTTGAGCTGTGGTGCTTGACTTAAATACAGAATTCTATAGTCTGTGTACAACTGATTGGTAGAGGTTTTATTCTCACTGTATTCAACTGTGGTGTGTGTGTGCTTGCTTGACATTATGGAGAACATTTTACAACAGCATGTGGGGCATTGCTCTTACCATCTTCCTCTCACTAGAACCTACTAATTTGTGGATGTGCAGTATACCCATCAGGGCAGGGTCAGAGATGGCCTGTAGTCCAAGCAGAAGTCATTTCATCTTTTCCTATACAGATTTCAATAACAGGGCTTTCAGTCTATCCACATACATCATGGCTTAGTTTGTAGGACCTGTATTTTCTTGGTGTGAAATCCCTGTGGTCTGTCCAGCTGCTGCAGATGTCAGGTAAGGTACATGCCAAAGGAAGCATTAAACTCTATTAGTGTTCTGATGAGATTTGAGTACAGTGTTGTTATATCATACTCAGATCTGTATACGATGGCCTGACTTAAGAGGTGCATGACATAGCTTTTCCATACCATTGTAGACACTTGGACAAAGTACAGATTGATATCTATGCGTATTCCCAGATCTTGCACCACTGATTTCAGCATAGTAGGGAGTGTTGTCAATGGTGTATTTACCAGGAAATTCCACTTTGCATAATGCAAAAATCCTAACACATTATGAATGTATTAATAAACTGTGTGGGTTTGGCACCAATAATTTGTGTGCGTTAGCCCCTCTTGAAGTATGTTCACATCATTGGTGGACTCGCTGATTGCAACCAGTATGCATGAATCACCAAACTTGTTAGACCACAGGTCGTATTCTGTAGCCTAGACTGTCAAGATCCAGATTCCAAATAGTATAGGGCCCAGCACAGATCCATGTGGTATAGCAGTAGTGACAGCTCTAGTGGTAGAGGTTGATTCACTAGCTTTCACAGAATGTTGTCTGCCAGTGAGGATATTGGTTAACCATCTAATGATGTAATGGTAAAACTCTGGATGATCGAGTGTATTAATGATACCTGACTGGGGGATTGTCTCCAAACTCTAAGACAGATCAAGCTGATTTAGTGCAGTTTGAGGTTGTACTGCACTATCAGTCAGCATGCAGAATAATTTGGTTTGCTGTACTCTTTAGGAGTATACAGAGCATGGTGGCCGGAATCCTGTCATGGATCTGGAAAAGAACACAAATAAAAAGCAGGTGTTGTATTTTAATGGTGTAAGGCTAGTGTGATCCTTAGTCATGGACATGTAATTGCTTGACTTGGAGACATTCCAGAAAACTCTCAGGCATCTAATAGCTTGGTGAGGTTTAGCCCTATTACACTGGTAAGGATATTTTTCAACTTGGGCAAGGTCAATTGTAATGAGAGGGCACACAAGGAAGCATTGGATGGACTTGGAAGGAGAAGAAGAAGCATGAATTGGTTAAGTTTATAGGAAAAATTGTTCTAAAAGAAGGATGGAGGTCATAGATGGAAAGGTAGGCAAATGCAAAAGTACATGACCTGTGAAAACTCACTTTTGACAGTCTACTGATTGTTACCACATTTTTCAGTTTCTTCCTCTATAAATACAAATGATTTTTGGATTCCTGCATCTTTAATAATTTTTTTCTTTTTTCATTTTTCTTTATTTATTTGTTGTTCACAGGGAGTGTGTCTCAGCAGCCAATACAATGAGCCACCCTTGTTCTTTTCCACTATATAACATGATTGCTTATGCATATCTGAAATGTACAATGCTGAGTGTGTGTGTGTGTGTGTGTGTGTGTGTGTGTGTGTGTGTGTGTATGTGTTTTATGAGTTTTTATATGTTGAAGAACCCGTGTTAGGTTTGTTGTTTGGGATTCCAAAAATTCACAAGAATTCTACCAATCCACCATTCAGACCCATTGTTTCTGCAAAGAAAAGCAAAACAGTCACCATCTCTTATTATTTAGATGATTTACTGAATCCTATAGTTAACAATACTCCCTACTTTTTTGAATATTCTTGGCAATTTTTGGGTTTGTTACAAGAATACAAATTTAAAGGCACAGAAACTGTACTAGTAACAGTTGACGTAATTTCTTTATACACTTCAATAGACCAAAAAATGGGAGTAGAAGCTGTCTATAACTTTTTGGCGGAAGGACATGGGGTAACAACATTATGGAAGGAACAACAGATGATGATAACCAGGATAATGCAGTAGTTAGTGGGTGGGTTACGGACTTAGATGATGTCTCTGAATACCCCCCCTTGCGTAGGTCCGAGAGACTAAGGAATAGGGAGGGTTATGAACAACAATATAGGTACACACATTTTTGGGGGGAGCAAGAAGGGGGAGGGGGAGGTACTAGGACAACTCAGTACTAACCTCCCCAATTTTAGTATATAGAATTTTAGTCATATTTCCTTAACCAAAGAACATTTTAGTCTCCTAGCAAAGGGAACCAAGTTTATTCCTAGTAGAAGAGGAGATTTAACCAAAACATTTATGGATGTTAAAACCTTTACTAGGAAAATTAACTTCCAGATTATATTTGATCAGAATAAAAATTATGAACCATGAGATAAAAGAAGTACATACAATCCCCCATTGCACCCCCAGATAAAAAATCTAGAGAATATACTCGAGAATGAAATAAGAAAGAAGTATGGGAAAGTACACTATATAAGGAACTTAAGCCAGGCTGAAAGCAGCATCCTTGCTGAATTAAGAGGAGATGCAGGCTTAAGAATTATGAAACTGGACAAAGGTGGGGGAATAGTACTGATGAACAGCTTTGACTATGAGGGGAAAATGAATGAACTCTTAGGAGACCCTAATAAATACTCCACAGTTTCAAAAAATGAAATAAATATTAGTTACAGAAGGATATATATGGCCTTAGAAAGTTTATTTTTGGATGGATTGTTAGACAGGAAGACACATGAATATTTAAAAGTGGACAAACCTAAAATTCCTACTATTTTTGGGAACCCCAAAATACATAAGAATGGAATGGATCCCCCTTTGAGGCTAATAGTTTCAGCTGAGGGTTCCAAAACTTTACTCCTAGCCAGATTTGTGGATATTAAGCTTAAGAAACTGTGGCTTAAGAGAGCCAACATTTTGAGAGATTCTTGGGATCTTCTAAGGACATTGAATCATGATCTATACAATGAGAATTTATGTTTCCTAACAACTGACGTTGTAGATTTGTTCTCAAGCATTCCCCACAGTGATGGATTAAGATACCTGGAAGAACTAATTTTTGAGGATGAGACTTTAACCCATGATGAGTGCACTGTGGTGATGGAGCTTATAGATTTGGTTCTAAAGTTCAACTTCGTTTACCTCAAAGGTGAATTTTTTCACCAGAAGAAAGGAGTAGTGATGGGTGCCGCTTGTGCACCCACCTATGCCAATTTGGTCTTAGCCGGATGGGAAGAGAAGATGGTAACTGAATCATTATACAGTAACAACTGGTCACTTTATAGAAGATTCCTGGATGACATATGTATCCTATGGGAAGGGCCAAAAGAAGAGATAGAAAAAGTTATTGAATATATTAACAACAGTATTAATTTTCTTGAATTTACCTACAGAATAAATTATGAGAAGTTGGAGTACTTGGATATAGAAATATACAAGGAAAACTCTTGTTTTAATTCCAGGGTGTATAGAAGGAGTACCTATTCTAACTCTTATTTGCACTTTGAAAGTGCTCACCCTTTGTACTCCAAGAAAAATATAGTTAAAGGACAATATATTAGGGCCTGCAGGATGACGTCCAGAGACGAAGACTTTGAAATGGAAAAAAGGTTACTAAGGAAAATGTTTAGGATGAGGAAATACCCAGATGATATGATAGACAAAATTGAGACAGAAGTGACAGAAAGGAGACCAAATGACTTTAAGCCAATATTAGGATTACCAGTATTTGATATGATAGGCCCAGTAAAAAAGGCAAATGACAATTTTGGCAGTGCACTCATGTTGGAGTATAATGCTTGTGCACAAATGGTAAGACAAACTATAGATAAGGAATGGAATACATTTTTAGCATTTACTGACTTAGATAAACTAAAGAATGAAAAGCTAAGAGTAGTTTATAAGAATTCAAGTAATTTAAAACTTTTATTGGAAAATGGTACAAACCAAGAAGTTTAGAGAAGGAGAAAAAGGAAGGGAACGTTTAAATGTGGACATTGTCAACAGTGTGCATACATTAGTAATGCAGAAAATGTTTATTTGGAAAACAGGGGAATTACCCTGGAAGGCAAGGATTTTAATAACCGTGACTCCTTTGGGCTGGTATATTTAGCAAAATGTCAAACCTGTGAAGCATTCTATATAGGGAAGACAGAGCGCAAGCTCAGGAGAAGGGTATACGAACATATGCATGACCTAGAAACAAACAAACAGACTAATGCATTGTACAAACACAAACAAAGCTGTAAAAACACATACTATATATTTTTTGTGATAGAAAGGGTGGAAAAGAGTGGCAGAGGGGGTTTATGGGAGGAATGTTTGGAGTACAGAGAATTATGGTGGCAGATAAGTTTGGAGGCCAATAAGCCACCGGGTCTCAATGAACATATTTCCATAGCCCCATTATTAAAATTGAAAGCGGCAAAACTGTGATATGAATTTGCACTTTATGTGGAATTTTATCATGTTTTTGCCCATGTTTTCCAATACTTACAGTTGATCTTTAAGAAGCCACTGTGGTGCAGCGGTAGCGTTGCCTCACAGCAAGAGGTTCTCCTGTTCGATTCTTGGTGGGAGCGACTTCTGTGTGGAGTCTGCATGTCCTCTCCACGGTCAAGTGGCGTTTGAAAGACATGAGTAGAATGGGCATGCCTTCGTTGAAGGTTGGGTGTCGAGCTGGTACCTCAGCACCCATAAAAATCTACTGCCAATCATTAGTAGACTGGAGTTCCACTGTGACGACCCCCTAACCGGGAAAAGCCGAAAGAAGAAGAACAGTTGGTCTTTAAGCTTTTTTGTATTTGTATTTTTATTAGAAAGTTGGGTTCATAATATGTTATGAACACAAGTGTTACACTCATTTATCAAAGGCATTAAATTTATTTTTCCCTTATATATTCCTGTTTTTAACATTCTTTTAACTGAGTGAGGCTATACAATTTGCCTTTGGCTTACAATGCAGTTTTTATAATACCTGTAAGTTCACGATTTATCCACTAGCTAGAGTTTCAAGTTCATTTAAAGCAAATATTCAAGTTGGTGATTTTAACCATTGAGTCCTATTAAATGTGTTTCTAATAGTATTTTAACTTTATAGTTTATTCCTTGTAGTCAAGTGTTTTAAGGGTTTTTATTTAAAACATATTTTTATTCATACATATTTATACATCCATCAAACATTGTAATATTAAATGCATTTTAATTGTGGCAACACAGGGAGATACAGCAAGAAAAGTTTTTTGGTTTTAAACTAAATTAACCTTTCAATTAATTTTTTAACCTAATCAATGTAATTAAGTGAATGGTATAAAAGCACTAGTAGTTTGAACAGCCCACATCTGAGGAAGTGAATTTTAAAACGAAAATGTATGGTGGAGCATTAATGTGCTGTGTTTCTGTGGAATAAAGTGAACTGAAGTGTGCTGAGCCATCTGTGGATTTTTTTCACAATTTTCTAAGCTTGCTCTACTCAGGGCTTTATTGTTTTGCCTGAAAAGCTGCTTCATTTTGTGGATTACAAGTTTTATTTGGAAGCTGCTGTGAATTTTGTTTTTTCTTTTTTTGGCGGAATATACCACTTATGATGATGTTATGGTTCAGTCCATCTGCCTGTTATTAGATTGGGTTCTGAGAAATAATTTCTTTTTGTTTGACAATAAGATTTATCATCAAACATGTGGGGTGGCCATGGGTGCGAAGGTTCCACCAGCTTTTACCAACTTAGTATTAAGTTGGTGGAAGTTGTCGTTCCTGACCAAGTTAGAAAGATTCAAGTTTGTCTCTTTATATAGGAGATTTATTGATGACTTGGTATTTATATGGAATGGTCCAACTGAGGAGTTAGATTTGTTTCTGGAGGAAATAAACCAACATGCAATGGGACTTAAGTTTGTGATGAGTGAAGTAGGCACAAATGTGCACTTCCCGGATCTGGACATCATTATGGATGTCAGTGAGAAGAAGTTTACCAGTACGGTATATAGAAAACAGGCATACACAAACAATTTTCTCCATTATGAGAGTGGACATCCTGATTTTATAAAGTTAAATCTAGTCGGGGGCAAGTTATATGTCTCAGTTGGATCATTTCTGAACACGAGAATTTTATTAGAGAAGTCAGCAAATTGATTCTCATGTTTGTGCAGAGAGGGTATCCTCATGACAAGTTAAAGAGCATTGTTGAAGAAATTCTACTAGTCAGGATGGACAAATTTCCACCTATTTTAATCAGTGGATTTACTCCTAAAAAGAATGTTGCTATTAACAAAAAGATGGACTGTGCCTTTTCTGTCCCCATTAGTGTGGATTCCTATAAAAGCAAACAAGCCATTTCTAATAAATGGAAAATGATTTTTGGCAACACTGATTTGGTTAGGGTTATTGGTGACCATCCCAATTTTATTCACAAAAAGGTAGCCAGTGTGAAGTCCATTATGGAGATTGGTGACCAAGGGATGACAAAAGGACCAGTGGGGACATATCCTTGTCATAATTGTAAGCAGTGTAGATTCATAGATTCCTCAAAGAGTATGTTTTTTCCTCACATTCAAAAAATGGTTACCAGTAAGTCCATGTTTAACTGTAAAAGTTGTGAAATAGTTTATCTAGCTACATGTTCCACTTGCTTTAATTTTTATGTTGGGAAAACGATTAGAGCACTATATAAAATAATATATGAACACCGTTTAGCTATTAAAAGCAGGGATATTAACAATACTTTAGCAAAGCATGCTATATAATGTGTAGATTTAAAAAAAAATTTTTTTTGTCTTGGATTTCATTGATGCAGTTCCCTATGTTACTAATTTTAACAATGCTATTTAAATTAAAGAGTTAAAGTGGCAAGTCTTTTTAGGGGCTGACAAATCTCCTGGACTAAATGGCACTTTAAATGTGAAATGCCTTTTAAATGACAAATTATATTATTAATTCTGTACATATTAACAATATGAGATATATATATATTTTATATATGTAAGAAGTTACATTTCAATATGTTTATAGTAAAAACATGTAAAGAAACTGATGTATATACTATTTTTAAGATTTGCTTTTTTATATGAGTATTTTAATGATGAACCAATGTGATTAGGTCACCAATTAATTAATTTGTATATAAGAAGTGGATTGAGCAGTGTTTATTTGTTCTGAAGAAGTTTATTGGTATTAAATGAAAGAAAGCGCTAAACTTTACACAGCAGTGTCAGTGGTCTTCTGTTGGTCCTACTTCACGTTTTTCAAGTTACTAAATATATAGAGTATTGTAAAAAGAAATAATAAGTTGTATTTTATACAAAAAGTAAAAGGTAACTACCTTTGTTTTATTTTTAGCTAATTTTTCAACAGGTCGTGTAAAAGGGCATATACTGTATGAACACCTGAGATATTTTTACTCCACTCCAGTTATTTTACTAATATTTTTACACTATCTTAATATTACAAGTCAGACTTTCCTGGTAAACAAATATTAAATAAATTACGGGAATAATCATTTCCAGCAGAATTTGCCATTATATTTCACCCTATTCTCACACTGGAATTAAGTAGTTATCTATAATAGCAGTGTTGGTGGTTGCTGCCTAAGCAAAAAAAAAAAAAAAAAAAAAAAAAAAAAAAAAAACTGAAAGCAGTTGATTAGCCAGCAATGCATGCGGCATGAAAACAAAAATTATTGCTGGGTTGTGATCTTTTTAAAGTAACCCATGCTTATTTCATTGAAAATATCATGCTAGTTGTTACAAATATTGTTTTCCTACATCATTGCAGAGTTAGTGTGATGTTTGTGCTAACCATCAGATAATTAATAAAATTATAACAGCTGCTTCAATGATCCTGAAGAAAAAGATTTCAAATATACCAGTAATGAGAAGTATTTCATCTATAGAACCATCATAGAAATATACAAAGATGGGAGAAGAGCTCACCACGGAAGTCCCAGTTTTGATTACAGTACCTCAGGCCAATACTCAGCAATAGCATGGATAGAAAAGATTACATGTATGTCACCTAGGAAGTTAAAGAACAAATGTACATATCCCAGGAAACTTACAAGCAAATTTACATAACCTAGAAAACAAAAGAACAAGTGTTCATATCCTAGACGCTTGAATTGCAGGTTTTCCAGCTAGCAGGTAACAAACTGAATGCAGGAAGCAAAGCAAAGCCATGTGATATTGTATAACAAACATTATACAATAAAAGATTGTTAGTATTCAAAAATGATCACTCTGATTGAACAGCCAAACCAGAGTGCTCATTGTAAATCAATCATATACCAAGATAAAAAAAGGTCCGGCTGCTAAAGTTCCATTGAGTGGCCAGACTTTCTATCAGTATGTGTTGGATAATAGCATTCTTAACCTCCTCTAGCAAAGACACACTAGAACATGAGAAAATTGGATATATTATGCAAATTTAAAGACATGGAATCCTACCTGATTTTCCTCATATTTTTCCACTGTCTGTCACAATTTTTTTTAATAATAATTAAAAAAAGAGCACACACACACACACACACACACACACACACACACACACACACACACACACACACACACACACACACACACACACAAAATGGAGATGGTATTTTCAACATTGTCTTCACTGATGTAATGTGCAAGCATGGGAATGTAAGTCACATAAGCAAGTACAATATGTCAACAAATAGAAGACAATGTGGAAGGAGTCTAAAGCACTGTTATAGAAACATATTTTTTAAGAAATTTAAGTAATTTCTGTCTTAAAAAATGTTATTGTATGATAACAATAATCGACTCCTGTGTGTGGATATATCATGATTTACCCACAGTTGGCTTTGTTTAATCACTTGGGCTTTGTCCTTGTAATCAAACCACACTAACTGTGGATAAATCCTGATATACCCACATAAAGTGATGGATTATTGTTTAGTAGTTTAATACACTGTTTTGCTTCCTTTTCCATAACTGGGAGGATCAACAGAGCTTCAACTTTCGTGGTTTATAGATGATGAATGCATAGACTGATTAAGAGTTTATGAAAAGAGTAAGAATAAGACATGAAAAGATTATGCAAGTTTTTTTAAGATGAGATATTCACAGTACGGTAGGAGATATGTCAGACAGTCACTTATCTAATGACATGTGACATCCCTTAGAGCCCACAGAAATTTTATAATTTTTTTGAGTATTTTGCAGGTACAACATTTTCAGGTATAGAAGTATGAATTTCTTGGATGAAAGTTTTCAAGTTTTACCATTCCACATTAAAATACATGCATCCATAAAACTTAAAGAGAAACGTTAAATTCTGTACTTGACTTTAAAAAAAAGGTGTAAGCATTTTGGAATGCACTCTAAGCTCAAAAGGTAGGAGGACGCCTGCTATCTAAACCACCTAATAAAGGATAAAACCTCTGACACACTTAGAATAAAGAAGAATTAGCTACCTTCTCTCAAAGACAATAACTCTCCAAGGTGAAGTAAGAAACTTTTATAGGTAGACATAAAGGTTTAGTCAAAAATTAATGCTAATTTGATTGTAATTCACCAAGTGCCTTTTGCTCCATAACATTTATGTGGATAATTCAGTGATCCAGACCTCCAACGCCCTGTCTACCATCTCAGTTGCATCCCTAACAGGAGCATGCATGCAAAAAATATGGATCTTGGAGAAAGAATGGAGTGATATAGTAAGATGACAAAGTGGTGTAGTAAAGAGCATTACAGACTAAAGTTAAATAGTTCAAATGTACTATGTATGGGTAGAATAGGCCTTTCTAAAGACAGACATCTGAACTTTTTCTTGACCATCTTTAATATTTTGGATTTACAAGAACTAGGTTTAGAAACAGAAAAGGGTAAATAGCAACCAAACTTCTCCAAACTTTATTTTGCTCATGTTTTACAAATGCCCTATGAAATTAAGAGCATAGTAATTACCAAGAAAATACATTATTATATTGCAGCCTTTTTTATGACAGTTCCAAGGTGTGGCTAAGACTAAGCATGTATTAGAAAATATGTGTATTGGGGGCGTGGCCAAGATGTCAGAGCGATAACAGCACTTTTTTGATGCTCTGCCTAATAGGAATTATTCTGACAGGAATTTATCTTAATATTATTTCAAAAACATCTAAGTTTTCTTTCACTTATATATTTAGATACAGTGGATTAATTTTTTCCACAAATAATTCAATTTTGGTGAATAAAAAGTGAATTATATCCTGTCAGAAGTACAGCTGCTGAATATAACAGACTCTGTCAGCCATGAGTCATTCAAAAACTTCTCTCCAGGAAACTTCCATGAAGAAAGAAATATAAACAATAATATCCATTATTCAAGATCTTTCCATGAAAATGGATAATTTAGAAAAAATCATGGAAAATATGAAGAAAGAAAATAGAAAACAGATCGAAGAATTTAAGGAGATAATTACAAGGCACACAGATCAGATAACAGAAATCGAAGAATCTCTTAATGAAATAGATGGAAGACAGCATGAAAATGATAACCAGATTGACTTCTTACTAAAGCAAAACACCGTACTTTCAGATAAAGTGGAAGACTTAGAGTCAAGATCACGTAGAAATAATATTAGAATATATGGCTTACCAGAAAAAATGGAAGGAAATAACATAATACAATTTTTAAATGACTGGTTACCTAAGACACTAAACCTACCTGAATCTCTCTCTTTTGCGATAGAGGGAGCTCACAGGTCATTGTCAAATATGTCTGTCAAAAAATCCAAATGCTTCAAGATCCATCATTGTAAAATTTTTATCATCTCAAGACAAGGACTTAATCCTGAGAACAGCATGGTCAGGTAATCCTATACAAATTAATGGTCGAAACATAAGATTTGACAATGACTATACTTCTACTATAATAACCAAAAGAAAAACCTGCATTCCACTCATTAAAAGTCTGAAGAAAGCCGAAATTAAAGCACAAATCATTTTTCCTGCCAGAATTAAGATACATCTATCAGAAGGAATAAAAATATTCAATAATCTTGAAGATGCCACTGAATATGTGAAAAAGAATAAGATACTGGAAAATATTGAAGATATGGACATCTCATTACCTAGTTTAAAAAGGCAGGCAACAAATGGTAAAATGTCATTGAACGATAAAACAAGTAAGAAGCTTAAGGGAAAATAATATAAATTAAACACTTCTACAATTCCTTCAAACATCAGAATTTCCTTTGCTGTAAATCACCTTCATCTGGGAAAAACATATATTTCAAGGTAAAAGTCATTTTAACCTTTATAAATTATTCTTATTTTCTAAGTTATTTGCTTTTTCAAGACTTCAAACACAAATACGTTATAATGATATACATAGGTGTTAAAACTCTACCATTCCACTTGACAGAACGTATTTTGAGTAGATAGCTATCTATGGGTGACTTAATAATACCATCGAAATGTTAATAAAAACAATGACTACAAAAAAAAAAAAAAAAAAACTCCTTAATATCAGACACTATATGTCTATAGATTCCAATGGTGTAGAATGTTTTGATATGCAAAATGGGAGTTCTTCATTTCAGTGCATTTAAGAGAGATAATATAGCCTCTTTGTATATCAGTGGTGTTTCATTCTTGTTAAATGACATGCAATGTTTAGATCTTTTTAGATTTAGGGGGTATCAGTTGATGAGATTTGTACTAGGCAGTTTAAAAAGCACTGGAAATTGTTTGCAATTATGCTTGAGAAGATCTGTCTTCACTAAGAACGCTCCTTGACATGCCAAAATACTTTTGCGCATATTTGAAAGGTTTGTGTCACTGTTAGATGTGGTGTATAAATACATAGGTTCATAGGTTCATAGGTTGATACTAGGCTATCTGCCCTAGGGCATTTATAATGAATTTGCTGCTGTGTACAGGATCCCAGACGGTAGACTCCCGAGCAGGGTACATAATCTAGCATTTCAATACTTCTCACTGTAAATATCTCTTGACGACCAAAAGTAGAACTAGTACTGTTGGTGTTTGTGTATTTTTTTGGATTATTTAGAGTGGTAAAACTAGTCAAACGATGTTAGTCTATTAATGAATAGCCTGTTCCTGAGCACATATCTGTAAAATACCTCTAAACGACCATTAGTTAGACTACCTACTGTTTGAATTGGGTATTTTGTGTAATCTTGTAGGTAGCGCTAATCAGACTGTAAAAGTGATATATAGTACTGCATGTTTTAATATATATATCTGTAAATATCGCTTGTTGTATTTATACAGCATATAGTTGTTATTACTGTTGTGTACTTAAGGCAATCTAGAGCAGTCACTCAAACCACACTGTGTTAGTATGCTAATCGCACTCTGTGCTTTTGCTGAAGAAAATCTGGTGTTATTTTAGATGCTGGTTAACTTCTAATGTTTGGCGTCTGCCAAACGCTCTAACTCACACGCACACAGCTACCAGGATGTGCAGAGGCAATAACTGAGCTGCTATGGATATTTTGTAGTTTGGTATGATTGTATGTTAGATGCCAGATAGTAGACTCTTAACTACAGTATTGTATAAGCCTGTTTCTCCTCTAGGTACTGACCAAAGTAGTGTATATGCTTGTTTCTCCTTTAGGTACTGACCATAGTGTTTGCCCCTTTGGCGAAAACACACAAGACCCTCCCAAACGATAGTCTATCAAATACAGAGGGGAACAAAAGGACCAGGTGGGGGGACATATCCTTGTCAAAGAGTATGTTTTTCCTCACATTCAAAAAATGGTTACCAGTAAGTCCAGGTTTAACTGTAAAAGTTGTGGAATAGTTTATCTAGCTACATGTTCCACTTGCTTTAATTTTTATGTTGGGAAAACGATTAGAGCACTATATAAAATAATATATGAACACCGCTAGCTATTAAAAGCAGGGATATTAACAATACTTTTAGCAAAGCATGCTATATAATGTGTAGATTTAAAAATTTTTTTGTCTTGGATTTCATTGATGCAGTTCCCTATGTTACTAAGTTTAACAATGCTATTTAAATTAAAGAGTTAAAGTGGCAAGTCTTTTTAGGGGCTGACAAATCTCCTGGACTAAATGGCACTTTAAATGTGAAATGCCTTTTAAATGACAAATTATATTATTAATTCTGTACATATTAACAATATGAGATTTATATATATTTTATATATGTAAGAAGTTACATTTCAATATGTTTATAGTAAAAACATGTAAAGAAACTGATGTATATACTATTTTTAAGATTTGCTTTTTTATATGAGTATTTTATTGATGAATCAATGTGATTAGGTCACCAATTAATTAATTTGTATATAAGAAGTGGATTGAGCAGTGTTTATTTGTTCTGAAGAAGTTTATTGGTATTAAATGAAAGAAAGCTAAACTTTACACAGCAGTGTCAGTGGTCTTCTGTTATCCTACTTCACGCTTTTCAAGTTACTAAATATATAGAGTATTGTAAAAGAAATAATAAGTTGTATTTTATACAAAAGTAAGTAACTACCTTTGTTTTATTTTTAGCTAATTTTTCAACAGGTCGTGTAAAAGGGCATATACTGTATGAACACCTGAGATATTTTTACTCCACTCCAGTTATTTTACTAATATTTTTACACTATCCTAATATTACAAGTCAGACTTTCCTGGTAAACAAATATTAAATAAATTACGGGAATAATCATTTCCAGCAAAATTTGCCATTATATTTCACCCTATTCTCACACTGGAATTAAGTAGTTATCTATAATAGCAGTGTTGGTGGTTGCTGCCTAAGCAAAAAAAAAAAAAAAAAAAAAAAAAAAAACTGAAAGCAGTTGATTAGCCAGCTATGCATGCGGCATGAAAACAAAAATTATTGCTGGGTTGTGATCTTTTTAAAGTAACCCATACTTATTTCATTGAAAATATCATGCTAGTTGTTACAAATATTGTTTTCCTACATCATTGCAGAGTTAGTGTGATGTTTGTGCTAACCATCAGATAATTAATAAAATTATAATAGCTGCTTCAATGATCCTGAAGAAAAAGATTTCAAATATACCAGTAATGAGAAGTATTTCATCTATAGAACCATCATAGAAATATACAAAGACGGGAGAAGAGCTCACCACGGAAGTCCCAGTTTTGATTACAGTACCTCAGGCCAATACTCAGCAATAGCATGGATAGAAAAGAATACATGTATGTCACCTAGGAAGTTAAAGAACAAATGTACATATCCCAGGAAACTTACAAGCAAATTTACATAACCTAGAAAACAAAAGAACAAGTGTTCATATCCTAGAAGCTTGAATGCAGGTTTTCCAGCTAGCAGGTAACAAACTGAATACAGGAAGCAAAGCAAAGCCATGTGATATTGCATAACAAACATTATACAATAAAAGATTGTTAGTATTCAAAAATGATCACTCTGATTGAACAGCCAAACCAGAGTGCTCATTGTAAATCAATCATATACCAAGATAAAAAAAGGTCCGGCTGCTAAAGTTCCATTGAGTGGCCAGACTTTCTATCAGTATGTGTTGGATAATAACATTCTTAACCTCCTCTAGCAAAGACACACCAGAACATGAGAAAATTGGATATATTATGCAAATTTAAAGACATGGAATCCTACTTGATTTTCCTCATATTTTTCCCACTGTCTGTCACAATTTTTTTTAATAATAATTAAAAAAAGAGCACACACACACACACACACACACACACACACACACACACACACGCACGCACGCACGCACGCACGCACGCACACACACACACACACACACACACACACAAAATGGAGATGGTATTTTCAACATTGTCTTCACTGATGTAATGTGCAAGCATGGGAATGTAAATCACATAAGCAAGTACAATATGTCAACAAATAGAAGACAATGTGGAAGGAGTCTAAAGCACTGTTATAGAAACATATTTTTTAAGAAATTTAAGTACTTGTCTTAAAAAATGTTATTGTATGATAACAATAATCGACTCCTGTGTGTGGATATATCAGGATTTACCCACAGTTGGCTTTGTTTAATCACTTGGGCTTTGTCGTTGTAATCAAACTACACTAACTGTGGATAAATCCTGATATACCCACATAAAGTGATGGATTATTGTTTAGTAGTTTAATACACTGTTTTGCTTCCTTTTCCATAACTGGGAGGATCAGCAGAGCTTCAACTTTCGTGGTTTATAGATGATGAATGCATAGACTGATTAAGAGTTTATGAAAAGAGTAAGAATAAGACATGAAAAGATTATGCAAGTTTTTTTAAGATGAGATATTCACAGTACAGTAGGAGATATGTCAGACAGTCACTTATCTAATGACATGTGACATCCCTTAGAGCCCACAGAAATTTTATAATTTTTTTTGAGTATTTTGCAGGTACAACATTTTCAGGTATAGAAGTATGAATTTCTTGGATGAAAGTTTTCAAGTTTTACCATTCCACATTAAAATACATGCATCCATAAAACTTAAAGAGAAACGTTAAATTCTGTACTTGACTTTAAAAAAAAGGTGTAAGCATTTTGGAATGCACTCTAAGCTCAAAAGGTAGGAGGGCGCCTGCTATCTAAACCACCTAATAAAGGATAAAACCTCTGACACACTTAGAATAAAGAAGAAATAGCTACCTTCTCTCAAAGACAATAACTCTCCAAGGTGAAGTAAGAAACTTTTATAGGTAGACATAAAGGTTTAGTCAAAAAATTAATGCTAATTTGATTGTAATTCACCAAGTGCCTTTTGCTCCATAACATTTATGTGGATAATTCAGTGATCCAGACCTCCAATGCCCTGTCTACCATCTCAGTTGCATCCCTAACAGGAGCATGCATGCAAAAAATATGGATCTTGGAGAAAGAATGGAGTGATATAGTAAGATGACAAAAGTGGTGTAGTAAAGAGCATTACAGACTAAAGTTAAATAGTTCAAATGTACTATGTATGGGTAGAATAGGCCTTTCTAAAGACAGACATCTGAACTTTTTCTTGACCATCTTTCATATTTTGGATTTACAAGAAATAGGTTTAGAAACAGAAAAGGGTAAATAGCAACCAAACTTCTCCAAACTTTATTTTGCTCATTTTTTACAAATGCCCTATGAAATTAAGAGCATAGTAATTACCAAGAAAATACATTATTATATTGCAGCCTTTTTTATGACAGTTCCAAGGTGCGGCTAAGACTAAGCATGTATTAGAAAATATGTGTATTGGGGGCGTGGCCAAGATGTCAGAGCGATAACAGCACTTTTTTGATGCTCTGCCTAATATGAATTATTCTGACAGGAATTTATCTTAATATTATTTCAAAAACATCTAAGTTTTCTTTCACCTATATATTTAGATACAGTGGATTAATTTTTTTCACAAATAATTCAATTTTGGTGAATAAAAAGTGAATTATATCCTGTCAGAAGTACAGCTGCTGAATATAACAGACTCTGTCATCCATGAGTCATTCAAAAACTTCTCTCCAGGAAACTTCCATGAAGAAAGAAATATAAACAATAATATCCAGTATTCAAGATCTTTCCATGAAAATGGATAATTTAGAAAAAATCATGGAAAATATGAAGAAAGAAAATAGAAAACAGATCGAAGAATTTAAGGAGATAATTACAAGACACACAGATCAGATAACAGAAATCGAAGAATCTCTTAATGAAATAGATGGAAGACAGCATGAAAATGATAACCAGATTGACTTCTTACTAAAGCAAAACACCATACTTTCAGATAAAGTGGAAGACTTAGAGTCAAGATCACGTAGAAATAATATTAGAATATACGGCTTACCAGAAAAAATGGAAGGAAATAACATAATACAATTTTTAAATGACTGGTTACCTAAGACACTAAACCTACCTGAATCTCTCTCTTTTGCGATAGAGGGAGCTCACAGGTCATTGTCAAATATGTCTGTCAAAAAATCCAAATGCTTCAAGATCCATCATTGTAAAATTTTTATCATCTCAAGACAAGGACTTAATCCTGAGAACAGCATGGTCAGGTAATCCTATACAAATTAATGGTTGAAACATAAGATTTGACAATGACTATACTTCTACTATAATAACCAAAAGAAAAACCTGCATTCCACTCATTAAAAGTCTGAAGAAAGCCGAAATTAAAGCACAAATCATTTTTCCTGCCAGAATTAAGATACATCTATCAGAAGGAATAAAAATATTCAATAATCTTGAAGATGCCACTGAATATGTGAAAAAGAATAAGATACTGGAAAATATTGAAGATATGGACATCTCATTACCTAGTTTAAAAAGGCAGGCAACAAATGGTAAAATGTCATTGAACGATAAAACAAGTAAGAAGCTTAAGGGAAAATAATATAAATTAAACACTTCTACAATTCCTTCAAACATCAGAATTTCCTTTGCTGTAAATCACCTTCATCTGGGAAAAACATATATTTCAAGGTAAAAGTCATTTTAACCTTTATAAATTATTCTTATTTTCTAAGTTATTTGCTTTTTCAAGACTTCAAACACAAATACGTTATAATGATATACATAGGTGTTAAAACTCTACCATTCCACTTGACAGAACGTATTTTGAGTAGATAGCTATCTATGGGTGACTTAATAATACCATCGAAGTGTTAACAAAAACAATGACTACAAAAAAAAAAAAAAAAAAAAAAAAAAAAAAAAAAAACTCCTTAATATCAGACACTATATGTCTATAGATTCCAATGGTGTAGAATGTTTTGATATGCAAAATGGGAGTTCTTCATTTCAGTGCATTTAAGAGAGATAATATAGCCTCTTTGTATATCAGTGGTGTTTCATTCTTGTTAAATGACATGCGATGTTTAGATCTTTTTAGATTTAGGGGGTATCAGTTGATGAGATTTGTACTAGGCAGTTTAAAAAGCACTGGAAATTGTTTGCAATTATGCTTGAGAAGATCTGTCTTCACTAAGAACGCTCCTTGACATGCCAAAATACTTTTGCGCATATTTGAAAGGTTTGTGTCACTGTTAGATGTGGTGTATAAATACATAGGTTCATAGGTTCATAGGTTGATACTAGGCTATCTGCCCTAGGGCATTTATAAGCCTAGCCAGAGTATGTTTGGCTTTCGCCACCCTTTTAGATTAGTTGACTGTGCCTTTGTATAGTAGGTCACAGAAGGTAGCACTTTTAAGGTTAGTTTACTGTACCTCTGTCAAGCAGCGACACAGAAGAGATCCCAGGGGTAAACTTAGTGATCTACCATCCATTTGTCAATATTTCTCTTGAAGAGGGTCAGTGAAGGGCTCTGCCTGACATGGATTGGGATTTTGTTGCAGAGTGAGGGGATACTCTGGGATATGAATCTGTCCCTCCAGCATGTCCTATTTATTTCTGTGCTGAGGTTCAGGCCCCTGGAGCGTGTAGCTCTAAGGGATTTCGATTTCCTGAGGTGAAGCATGTCCATTAATTCTGGGTTGGACATGGCTTTATACGTCAGACACAGATCGCCTCTGAGTAGGCGGTACGCAACTGAGTAGAGCTGGAGTTTCTTTAGCCAAACTTCATAGGGCATCTGTTTGAGCCGCTTGATCCTCTTGGTGAGATATTTTTGGGGTCTTTCCAGTTGCTGAAGGTGTCGGGTAAGGTACATCCCAAACGGGGCATTGCACTTAATTATGGGCCTGATAAGTGATGAGTAGAGGGGCACAATGACCTCTTTTGATCTAGATGTGAACCCTTTCATGATAAGGTGGGCTATATAGAAGGTCTTTCTAACCACTTTGGCAACGTGATTGTCAAAGGAGAGATTGCCATCTACTTGAGTCCCCAAGTCCCTAATTACTTCTTCTGTACTTAATGGATTACCACCTATGTGGTAATTTGTGGGCACTTTATTTTTTCCAAAGGGGATGACTATGCACTTTTTGGCATTTAGCTTTATGCCATGGCTCTGGGACCAGTTATTCATCTCTGTGAGACCCTTTTGGAGGATGCTTGTGTCAGTCGGAGAGTCGATTATAGCACCCAGTTTGCAGTCATCTGAGAACTTGGACAGCCATAGTCCACCCGTGTTAGCCTGTACCTCAGAGAAATATATACTGAACAAAAGAGGTCCCAGGACTGAGCCTTGTGGGACACCACTTGTAACTGGTTTAGAGTCTGACATGGCACCTGCTATTCTGACCATGTGGGTTCTATCCCTGAGCCAGAGTTTGCAACCCATCTTGTGACATGGGGTTGATATTTAAGCTGGTGAGCTTATTTATGATGTCCGAGTGGGGTATTGTGTCAAAGGCCTTTGCAAGGTCCAGGTAGGCTGTGTGGACTACCTTCCCTTCATCTATGGCTTTGGTAACTGTTTCAAAGAAGTTGACCAGCTTCAAGAGGCAAGATCTGCCCTTAACAAAGCCGAATTGGGTAGGATCCAGTGTCTGGAGGTTCCCAATGTCTTTGTTTATGATTTCCATGATGATACGTTCCATAGCTTTGCAGACCAGGCTAGTCAGGCTTATGGGGCGATAGTTTCCAGGGTCTGTTGTGGCACCACCTTTGTGGAGTGGGACCACTGTTGCTGTACGCCATTCCTTGGGAACATATCCTGTAGTAAGGCTGAGATTGAACAGTGACTTTATATGAGGGTTTAGTTCTTCTTGGAGCTGATGTAAGACGCAGCCCGGGACACCGTCTGGTCCCATCGATGCTGTGTTTTTAGCTTTGGAGAGGGCAGCTCTCACCTGTGCATCTGTGATCTCAGGAAGGCTACATTCTGTTGGGATAGACATTTGCTCTTTTGGGGGTAAGGGGGGGAGAAGTTTGCACTGAGCCTTTCTGCCAGGATGTTGGCAATGTCTGTGGGTTCAGTGAATTTTTTGTCATTTTGCACTAACTCAGAGCACATCTGGGAGTTACCTCCAAGGTTTCTGACATAACTAAAGAAGGCCTTGTGATTATCTTTAGTGTCTTGTGCAATTTTTCTTTCAAAGCTGGCCTTAGAAGATTTTTTGAGGGATCATAGTTTCTTGCTAGTATTGATCAGTGACGCCTTCCCTTTTTGGGATTTTGCTCTGTCATGTAGTAGCTTTCTCCTTTTGTTGTCTAGCTTATTTATGGTCGGGGTCCACCAGACAGGTCTCCTGCCAGTGGAGGAGTGAGTCTTGGTTTTATTTGGGATAGCATGCTCCATGCATTCCTGTAGGTGTCCATAGAATGCTTTTGTAAATTCTGCATTTTGGGCCATATTGTCCACTGGCCCAGGGGCTTTGAAGGATTCCACCTCAGTTTTGAGAAGTGTGAAGTTTGCTTTTGAGAAGTTCTTCACCATGGTTTCCTTGGCTGGGGGTGGGGACGGAATATGG
This sequence comes from Protopterus annectens, assembly GCF_019279795.1. Classification (NCBI taxonomy): domain Eukaryota; kingdom Metazoa; phylum Chordata; order Ceratodontiformes; family Protopteridae; genus Protopterus; species Protopterus annectens. The sequence continues at coordinate 1,864,934,724 of NC_056728.1, read as the reverse complement.
ATGTCCATTGAGATTTGTTTATGGTCTGATCTTACCAATGAGGGGTATACCTCTGGTGTGGAGCACAGAGACCCCATGTTGGTGATGACCAGATCCAGTATGCTTTTCCCTCTTGTGGGAGTGGTGACCAGTTGTTCCATAGCATTTGAGTTTATAAATTCTAGGAACCATTGGGCTAGGGTGTTTGGGCTTGAGTAGTTTTCCCAATCGATGTTTGGGTAGTTGAAGTCACCCAATATAACATCTACTGATAAAGAATGGATTTTCATTGAAATTGGTGGGACATGTATTAAAGAGATGTGGGATTCTGTATGTTTGATTTCAAGTATATTGGCTAGTGAAGTTAGTAAATACAAAGAACTTTATGTATATAACAAGGCAGAGTTGTTTTTGTGCATCAAATATATGGTTATTGATTAACATATTCTGTTTTGTTTTCCTTTTCACTCAATGCTCATCACAAGTATCTCATGAACAGTTAACATAACATTCAGCAGACTCCCCAGTTCAAGCTTCTAACCACCAAATTTCAAGTTAAAAAAGACTGTTTCCACGAGACTTCTCGGAGAGATCTTCTTCGCAATACAACAAGAGGCGTAAACATGTACTTTAACTAAGCCTCTTTCCAACCTATGAACTCCTGTTACATATTTACGTAACCAGAAAATATCATATGGACAAAAAGCAGAACAACAGAATGCTGTATTCTATACCAATGGTGCTAAAGAAAAATATACAAAAAACACAAAAACGTATAAAGGTACTTTTTCATAACTAATTTTGATGTCTATGTTGCTCCCTCCATAATAATATTACTGAAGGCATGTTATAAAAGTAGTACATGCTTGAACACCAAATGGCAGTTGTGGCTAACAGTTACAGTGAAAACACAGGCTAGGTCATTTGGTGGTTTTCAGTTAGCAAGGCAGCAAGTGACATGTGCAGTTGATATAAAGTCACTGCAGTGTCTCTTTTCTCGTGATCTAATGTGGTGTTTCTTGTAAAAGTGGATTACATTTTTTCCACATTTACTATTGTCATAGGGAACATAAATTTAAATGCAGGAGAGGAGGCGGTGACTTGGGGGCGGCTGTACATTTTCTGTGCTTCCCCCTTGGCGGTTCGTGCCCAATTTTACTGAGTCTCTGAGTTGCAGGTAGAGGGCAGTACTGCTGGGATGGAGAAGCCAAGGTTACAGACAGATCACTACAATAAAATAAACAGTACTGACATGAGAAGGTGAATGATCTGTCGGGACGGGCACAGCATTCTATCCAGAGAAAAGGAGTCAGTTCTGCTTGTGGGTTTGCCTTGGTTGTTGCAGTACTGCTTCTTTCTTCTCGCCAGTTAGTGGTAATGGTAGGGGACTGTTGGGGGGGGGGGCGGTGCGGGAGGTGGATGGTTGCTCTTGACTCACTGCCGCTGCTCTTTTAGGTTATCAAGACAGTTGTTAAATTCTATGGGTTGTTTACACTTTTGAACTGCTCATTTCTATTAAATGGTTTGCATTTAGTGGGGCACACAGTAAAAGGTGAAATTTTGATCCATCTAAACAACTTGCAACTACTTAGGTTGGTGGTAGAATATGGCATTTTCACTGACTATCTTTGTTTGTAATGTTGCCTGCATAGCTATCAACAAATTAGAGACAAATCTGTAGAGAGGAAGAAGTAAGTAGGGACACTTTAAAAATATTTTTAAAACATTGAATGTATCACGTTTTGTAGGCTGCATTTCCCAGCAACAGATATGTTGCACGATGACTGCTGCCCCGTTGACGGAAAAATACCGGTCATTTTTGTTAATGTTTATGTTAAAAAAGATAACCAAAGGAAACACATTAATATTGTAACATCTAAAACTGAAATGCCACTGAAAGATAAAAGTTGAGACCTCAGTTTATGATATTTACATTAATATCAATCTTCACTGAGTAATTTCACTAGATTCACGTCTTTGGAAAACAAAGTTAATGTTATTAGTGATTTCCCAGATTTATACAACTGCATGGAGGTATATGAAACTAAAATATTACCTTGTTCATTAAATTTCATTGGAACATCATTATTTTAAATATTTTAGGAAATTATTTAATATGAATCAGATATGTTTAAAAATAAGTGCTTGTATGTGTTATGCAAGAGGGCAATAAGCCTGAAGGTTAAATATTAATATGCTAATTTTCTGGAACACACCATCTTGAAAATTGTATTTCAAACAAAGTTTTTAACTTCATAGGTTTTCTAGATGCCTATCTTTCTTTTGTTAAACAAACTGTATAGGTTAATGTATTTTTATACTTAAAATATTTAGTTAGATATTACAGCAAACATGTTTCATCATCTTTCCTGTAAGTAAATATTAACATGGTTGTGATATCACTGATAAGTTCATACAGGATTTTATGTTACGTGACAGATTTATTTATATATATATATATATATATATATATATATATATATATATATATACTTCTATATTGAATTCTTAGCTAGGTGGGATTTGATTTTATGTAATATAGTAGCTTAAGATTTGTATTATTCTAGACTAGACATAAGGAAATATGAAATAGTATGTCATGATACAAGTTTAAGGACAACTTTCTTAAAAATTTGATAATTACAATATTCATGGTAATATATGCTTTTTTCACATTACAGAAGTTTAGCACAATATTTCAGTTGTCTCTAAGATGCTTATGAAATGGGAATATTTAGGTAAGCTTAGAACATAATTTGATATAGAGATAAAAGAAAATAGAACTATTGTTTATAAACTAGATATCTCTTAAACAATTGTAGAAATAAGTAAGATAATATTGAAATGATGATGTTACAATGAATTTGTAATACAACGAAAAGCTGAAAAAATAATAAGATAAAGGAATTCTTAAAATAATATCCTTTTAAATAATATAATTTAGTAATTTAATATATAACTTCCCTGTTATAATTATGTCTACTTATTTAATTACAATTTTTTAACAAATAAGAGTTTTATGTCTTTCTTAATATTATGTATATTAGTACTCATTGTATAGAAAGGATTAAATTCTAGGGTAGTAGTCTTAACTCAATATTTTAACAGTCATAGGTTCATAGGTTGATACTAGGCTACCTGCCCTAGGGCATTTATAAGCCTAGCCAGAGTGTGTTTGGCTTTCACCACCCTTTTAGCTTAGTTGATTGTGCCTCTGAATAGTAAGTCACAGAAGGTAGCCCTTTTAAGGTTAGTTTACTGTACCTCTGTCAAGCAGCGACACAGAAGAGATCCCAGGGGTAAACTTAGTGATCTACCATCCATTTGTCAATATTTCTCTTGAAGAGGGTCAGTGAAGGGCTCTGCCTGACATGGATTGGGATTTTGTTCCAGAGTGAGGGGATACTCTGGGATATGAATCTGTCCCTCCAGCATGTCCTATTTATTTCTGTGCTGAGGTTCAGGCCCCTGGAGCGTGTAGCTCTAAGGGATTTCGATTTCCTGAGGTGAAGCATGTCCATTAATTTTGGGTTGGACATGGCTTTATACGTCAGACACAGATCGCCTCTGAGTAGGCGGTACGCAACTGAGTAGAGCTGGAGTTTCTTTAGCCAAACTTCATAGGGCATCTGTTTGAGCCGCTTGATCCTCTTGGTGAGATATTTTTGGGGTCTTTCCAGTTGCTGAAGGTGTCGGGTAAGGTACATCCCAAACGGGGCATTGCACTTAATTATGGGCCTGATAAGTGATGAGTAGAGGGGCACAATGACCTCTTTTGATCTAGATGTGAACCCTTTCATGATAAGGTGGGCTATATAGAAGGTCTTTCTAACCACTTTGGCAACGTGATTGTCAAAGGAGAGATTGCTATCTACTTGAGTCCCCACGTCCCTAATTACTTCTTCTGTACTTAATGGATTACCACCTATGTGGTAATTTGTGGGCACTTTATTTTTTCCAAAGGGGATGACTATGCACTTTTTGGCATTTAGCTTTAGGCCATGGCTCTGGGACCAGTTATTCATCTCTGTGAGACCCTTTTGGAGGATGCTTGTGTCAGTCGGAGAGTCGATTATAGCACCCAGTTTGCAGTCATCTGAGAACTTGGACAGCCATAGTCCACCCGTGTTAGCCTGTACCTCAGAGAAATATATACCGAACAAAAGAGGTCCCAGGACTGAGCCTTGTGGGACACCACTTGTAACTGGTTTAGAGTCTGACATTGCACCTGCTATTCTGACCATGTGGGTTCTATCCCTGAGCCAGAGTTTGCAACCCATCTTGTGACATGGGGTTGATATTTAAGCTGGTGAGCTTATTTATGATGTCCGAGTGGGGTACTGTGTCAAAGGACTTTGCAAGGTCCAGGTAGGCTGTGTGGACTACCTTCCCTTCATCTATGGCTTTGGTAACTGTTTCAAAGAAGTCGACCAGCTTCAAGAGGCAAGATCTGCCCTTAACAAAGCCGAATTGGGTAGGACCCAGTGTCTGGAGGTTCCCAATGTCTTTGTTTATGATTTCCATGATGATACGTTCCATAGCTTTGCAGACCAGGCTAGTCAGGCTTATGGGGCGATAGTTTCCAGGGTCTGTTGTGGCACCACCTTTGTGGAGTGGGACCACTGTTGCTGTACGCCATTCCTTGGAAACATATCCTGTAGTAAGGCTGAGATTGAACAGTGACTTTATATGAGGGTTTAGTTCTTCTTGGAGCTCATGTAAGACGCAGCCCGGGACACCGTCTGGTCCCATTGATGCTGTGTTTTTAGCTTTGGAGAAGGCAGCTCTCACCTGTGCATCTGTGATCTCAGGAAGGCTACACTCTGTTGGGATAGACATTTGCTCTTTTGGGGGTAAGGGGGGGAGAAGTTTGCACTGAGCCTTTCTGCCAGGATGTTGGCAATGTCTGTGGGTTCAGTGAATTTTTTGTCATTTTGCACTAACTCAGAGCACATCTGGGAGTTACCTCCGAGGTTTCTGACATAACTAAAGAAGGCCTTGTGATTATCTTTAGTGTCTTGTGCAATTTTTCTTTCAAAGCTGGCCTTAGAAGATTTTATGAGGGATCGTAGTTTCTTGCTAGTACTGATCAGTGACGCCTTCCCTTTTTGGGATTTTGCTCTGTCATGTAGTAGCTTTCTCCTTCTGTTGTATAGCTTATTTATGGTCGGGGTCCACCAGACAGGTCTCCTGCCTTTGGAGGAGTGAGTCTTGGTTTTATTTGGGATAGCATGCTCCATGCATTCCTGTAGGTGTCCATATATTGCTTTTGTAAATTCTGCATTTTGGGCCATATTGTCCACTGGCCCAGAGGCTTTGAAGGATTCCACCTCAGTTTTGAGAAGTGTGAAGTTTGCTTTTGAGAAGTTCTTCACCATGGTTTCCTTGGCTGGGGGTGGGGACGGAATATGGATGTCCATTGAGATTTGTTTATGGTCTGATCTTACCAATGAGGGGTATACCTCTGGTGTGGAGCACAGAGACCCCATGTTGGTGATGACCAGATCCAGTATGCTTTCCCCTCTTGTGGGAGTGGTGACCAGTTGTTCCATAGCATTTGAGTTTATAAATTCTAGGAACCATTGGGCTAGGGTGTTTGGGCTTGAGTAGTTTTCCCAATCGATGTTTGGGTAGTTGAAGTCACCCAATATAACATCTACTGATAAAGAATGGATTTTCATTGAAATTGGTGGGACATGTATTAAAGAGATGTGGGATTCTGTATGTTTGATTTCAAGTATATTGGCTAGTGAAGTTAGTAAATACAAAGAACTTTATGTATATAACAAGGCAGAGTTGTTTTTGTGCATCAAATATATGGTTATTGATTAACATATTCTGTTTTGTTTTCCTTTTCACTCAATGCTCATCATGAGTATCTCATGAACAGTTAACATAACATTCAGCAGACTCCCCAGTTCAAGCTTCTAACCACCAAATTTCAAGTTAAAAAAGACTGTTTCCACAAGACTTCTCGGAGAGATCTTCGCAATACAACAAGAGGCTTAAACATGTACTTTAACTAAGCCTCTTTCCGACCTATGAACTCCTGTTACATATTTACGTAACCAGAAAATATCATATGGACAAAAAGCAGAACAACAGAATGCTGTATTCTATACCAATGGTGCTAAAGAAAAATATACAAAAAACACAAAAACGTATAAAGGTACTTTTTCATAACTAATTTTGATGTCTATGTTGCTCCCTCCATAATAATATTACTGAAGGCATGTTATAAAAGTAGTACACGCTTGAACACCAGATGGCAGTTGTGGCTAACAGTTACAGTGAAAACACAGGCTAGGTCATTTGGTGGTTTTCAGTTAGCAAGGCAGCAAGTGACATGTGCAGTTGATATAAAGTCACAGCAGTGTCTCTTTTCTCGGGATCTAATGTGGTGTTTCTTGTAAAAGTGGATTACATTTTTTTCACATTTACTATTGTCATAGGGAGCATAAAGTTAAATGCAGGAGAGGAGGCGGTGACTTGGGGGTGGCTGTACATTTTCTGTGCTTCCCCCTTGGCGGTTCGTGCCCAATTTTACTGAGTCTCTGAGTTGCAGGTAGAGGGCAGTACTGCTGGGATGGGGAAGCCAAGGTTACAGACAGATCACTACAATAAAATAAACAGTACTGACATGAGAAGGTAAATGATCTGTCGGGACGGGCACAGCATTCTATCCAGAGAAAAGGAGGCAGTTCTGCTTGTGGGTTTGCCTTGGTTGTTGCAGTACTGCTTCTTTCTTCTCGCCAGTTAGTGGTAGTGGTAGGGGACTGTTGGGGGGGCGGTGCGGGGGGTGGATGGTTGCTCTTGACTCACTACTGCTGCTCTTTCAGGTTATCAAGACAGTTGTTAAATTCTATGGGTTGTTTACACTTTTGAACTGCTCATTTCTATTAAATGGTTTGCATTTAGTGGGGCACACAGTAAAAGGTGAAATTTTGATCCATCTAAACAACTTGCAACTACTTAGGTTGGTGGTAGAATATGGCATTTTCACTGACTATCTTTGTTTGTAATGTTGCCTGCATAGCTATCAACAAATTAGAGACAATCTGTAGAGAAGAAGAAGTAAGTAGGGAGACTTTAAAAATATTTTTAAAACATTGAATGTATCACGTTTTGTAGGCTGCATTTCCCAGCAACAGATATGTTGCACGATGACTGCTGCCCCGTTGACGGAAAAATACCGGTCATTTTTGTTAATGTTTATGTTAAAAAAGATAACCAAAGGAAACACATTAATATTGTAACATCTAAAACTGAAATGCCACTGAAAGATAAAAGTTGAGACCTCAGTTTATGATATTTACGTTAATATCAAGCTTCACTGAGTAATTTCACTAGATTCACATCTTTGGAAAACAAAGTTAATGTTATTAGTGATTTCCCAGATTTATACAACTGCATGGAGGTATATGAAACTAAAATATTACCTTGTTCATTAAATTTCATTGGAACATCATTATTTTAAATATTTTAGGAAATTATTTAATATGAATCAGATATGTTTAAAAACAAGTGCTTGTATGTGTTATGCAAGAGGGCAATAAGCCTGAAGTTTAAATATTAATATGCTAATTTTCTGGAACACACCATCTTGAAAACTGTATTTCAAACAAAGTTTTTAACTTCATAGGTTTTCTAGATGCCTATCTTTCTTTTGTTAAACAAACTGTATAGGTTAATGTATTTTTATACTTAAAATATTTAGTTAGATATTACAGAAAACATGTTTCATCATCTTTCCTGTAAGTAAATATTAACATGGTTGTGATATCACTGATAAGTTCATACAGGATTTTATGTTATGTGGCAGATTTATTTATATATATATATATATATATATATATATATATATATATATATATATATACTTCTATATTGAATTCTTAGCTAGGTGGGATTTGATTTTATGTAATATAGTAGCTTAAGATTTGTATTATTCTAGACTAGACATAAGGAAATATGAAATAGTATGTCATGATACAAGTTTAAGGACAACTTTCTTAAAAATTTGATAATTACAATATTCATGGTAATATATGCTTTTTTCACATTACAGAAGTTTAGCACAATATTTCAGTTGTCTCTAAGATGCTTATGAAATGGGAATATTTAGGTAAGCTTAGAACATAATTTGATATAGAGATAAAAGAAAATAGAACTATTGTTTATAAACTAGATATCTCTTAAACAATTGTAGAAATAAGTAAGATAATATTGAAATGATGATGTTACAATGAATTTGTAATACAACGAAAAGCTGAAAAAATAATAAGATAAAGGAATTCTTAAAATAATATCCTTTTAAATAATATCATTTAGTAATTTAATATATAACTTCCCTGTTATAATTATTTCTACTTATTTAATTACAATTTTTTAACAAATAAGAGTTTTATGTCTTTCTTAACATTATATATATTAGTACTCATTGTATAGAAAGGATTAAATTCTAGGGTAGTAGTCTTAACTCAATATTTTAACAGTCATAGGTTCATAGGTTGATACTAGGCTACCTGCCCTAGGGCATTTATAAGCCTAGCCAGAGTGTGTTTGGCTTTCACCACCCTTTTAGATTAGTTGATTGTGCCTCTGAATAGTAAGTCACAGAAGGTAGCCCTTTTAAGGTTAGTTTACTGTACCTCTGTCAAGCAGGGACACAGAAGAGATCCCAGGGGTAAACTTACGATCTCCCATCCACTCATCAAGATTTCTCTTGAAGAGGGTCAGTGAAGGGCTCTGCCTAACATGGATTGGGATATTGTTCCAGAGTGAGGGGAGCCTCTGGGATATGAATCTGTCACTCCAGCATGTCCTATTTGTTTCTGTGCTGAGGTTCAAGTCCCTGGAGAGTGTAGCTCTAAGGGATTTGGATTTCCTGAGGTGAAGCATGTCCATTAATTCTGGGTTGGACATGGCTTTGTACGTCAGACACAGATCGCCTCTGAGTAGGTGGTATGCAACTGAGTAGAGCTGGAGTTTCTTTAGCCGAACTGCATAGGGCATCTGTTTGAGCCCCTTGATCCTCTTGGTGAGGTACGTTTGGGATCTTTCCAGTTGCTGCAGGTGTCGGGTAAGGTACATCCCAAATGGGGCATTGTACTTAATTATGGGCCTGATAAGTGATGAGCAGAGGGGCACAATGACCTCTCTTGATCTAGATGTGAACCCTTTCATGATAAGGTGGGCTATATAGAAGGTCTTTCTAAACACTTTGGCAACGTGATTGTCAAAGGAGAGATTGCTATCTACTTGAGTCCCCAAGTCCCTAATTACTTCTTCCGTACTTAATGGATTACCACCTATGTGGTAATTTGTGGGCACTATTTTTCCAAAGGGGATGACTATTCACTTTTTGGCATTTAGCTTTAGGCCATGGCTCTGGCACCAGTTATCCATCTCTGTGAGACCCTTTTGGAGGATGCTTTTGTCAGTCAGAGAGTCGATTATAGCACCCAGTTTGCAGTCATCTGCGAACTTGGTCAGCCATAGTCCACCCATGTTAGCCTGTACCTCAGATAAATATATACCGAACAGGAGAAGTCCCAGGACTGAGCCTTGTGGGACACCACTTGTAACTGGTTTAGAGTCTGACATGGCACCTGTTATTCTGACCATGTGGGTTCTATCCCTGAGCCAGTTTGCAACCCATTTTGTGACATAGGGGTTGATATTTAAGCTGGTGAGCTTATTTATGATGCCCGAGTGAGGTATTGTGTCAAAGGTGTTTGCGAGGTCCAGGTAGGCTGTGTGGATTACCTTCCCTTCATCTATGGCTTTGGTAACTGTTTCAAAGAAGTCGACCAGCTTCAAGAGGCAAGATCTGCTCTTAACAAAGCCGAATTTGGTAGGATCCAGTGTCTGGAGGTTCCCAATGTCTTTGTTTATGATTTCCATGATGATACGTTCCATAGCTTTGCAGATCAGGCTAGTCAGGTTTATAGGGTGATAGTTTCCAGGGTCTGTTGTGGCACCACCTTTGTGGAGTGGGACCACTGTTGCTGTACTCCATTCCTTGGGAACATATCCTGTAGTAAGGCTGAGATTGAACAGTGACTTTATATGAGGGTTCAGTTCTTCTTGGAGCTCATGTAAGATGCAGCCCGGGACACCGTCTGGTCCCATTGATGCTGTGTTTTTAGCTTTGGAGAGGGCAGCTCTCACCTGTGCATCTGTGATCTCAGGAAGGCTACACTCTGTTGGGATAGACATTTGTTCTTTTGGGGGGAGGGGGGTTAGAAGTTTGCACTGAGCCTTTCTGCCAGGATGTTGGCAATGTCTGTGGGTTCAGTGAATTTTTTGTCATTTTGCACTAACTCAGAGCACATCTGGGAGTTACCTCCGAGGTTTCTGACATAACTAAAGAAGGCATTGTGATTATCTTTAGTGTCTTGTGCAATTTTTCTTTCAAAGCTGGCCTTAGAAGATTTTATGAGGGATCGTAGTTTCTTGCTAGTACTGATCAGTGACGCCTTCCCTTTTTGGGATTTTGCTCTGTCATGTAGTAGCTTTCTTCTTCTGTTGTATAGCTTATTTATGGTCGGGGTCCACCAGACAGGTCTCCTACCTTTGGAGGAGTGAGTCTTGGTTTTATTTGGGATAGCATGCTCCATGCATTCCTGTAGGTGTCCATAGAATGCTTTTGTAAATTCTGCATTTTGGGCCATATTGTCCACTGGCCCAGGGGCTTTGAAGGATTCCACCTCAGTTTTGAGAAGTGTGAAGTTTGCTTTTGAGAAGTTCTTCACCATGGTTTCCTTGGCTGGGGTGGGGACGGAATATGGATGTCCAGTGAGATTTGTTTATAGTCTGATCTTACCAATGTGGGGTATACCTCTGGTGTGGAGCACAGAGACCCCATGTTGGTGATGACCAGATCCAGAATGCTTTCCCCTCTTGTGGGAGTGGTGACCAGTTGTTCCATAGCATTTGAATTTATAAATTCTAGGAACCATTGGGCTAGGGTGTTTGGGCTTGAGTAGTTTTCCCAATCGATGTTTGGGTAGTTGAAGTCACCCAATATAACATCTACTGATAAAGAATCGATTTTCATTGAAATTGGTGGGACATGTATTAAAGACATGTGGAATTCTGTATGTTTGATTTCAAGTATATTGGCTAGTGAAGTTAGTAAATACAAAGAACTTTATGTATATAACAAGGCAGAGTTGTTTTTGTGCATCAAATATATGGTTATTGATTAACATATTCTGTTTTGTTTTCCTTTTCACTCAATGTTCATCACGAGTATCTCATGAACAGTTAACATAACATTCAGCAGACTCCCCAGTTCAAGCTTCTAACCACCAAATTTCAAGTTAAAAAAAAAAGACTGTTTCCATGAGACTTCTCGGAGAGATCTTCTTCGCAATACAACAAGAGGCTTAAACATGTACTTTAACTAAGCCTCTTTCCAACCTATGAACTCCTGTTATATATTTACGTAACCAGAAATATCATATGGACAAAAAGCAGAACAACAGAATGCTGTATTCTATACCAATGGTGCTAAAGAAAAATATACAAAAAACACAAAAACTTATAAAGGTACTTTTTCATAACTAATTTTGATGTCTATGTTGCTCCCTCCATAATAATATTACTGAAGGCATGTTATACAAAGTAGTACACGCTTGAACACCAGATGGCAGTTGTGGCTAACAGTTACAGTGAAAACACAGGCTAGGTCATTTGGTGGTTTTCAGTTAGCAAGGCAGCAAGTGACATGTGCAGTTGATATAAAGTCACTGCAGTGTCTCTTTTCTCGGGATCTAAGGTTTTGTTTCTTGTAAAAGTGGATTACATTTTTTTCACATTTACTATTGTCATAGGGAACATAAATTTAAATGCAGGAGAGGAGAGGAGGCGGTGACTTGGGGGCGGCTGTACATTTTCTGTGCTTCCCCCTTGGCGGTTCGTGCCCAATTTTACTGAGTCTCTGAGTTGCAGGTAGAGGGCAGTACTGCTGGGATGGGGAAGCCAAGGTTACAGACAGATCACTACAATAAAATAAACAGTACTGACATGAGAAGGTGAATGATCTGTCGGGACGGGCACAGCATTGGATCCAGAGAAAAGGAGGCAGTTCTGCTTGTGGGTTTGCCTTGGTTGTTGCAGTACTGCTGCTTTCTCCTCTCCAGTTAGTGGTAATGGTAGGGGACTGTTGGGGGGTCGGTGCGGGGGGTGGATTGTTGCTCTTGACTCACTGCTGCTGCTTTTTTCAGGTTATCAAGACAGTTGTTAAATTCTATGGGTTGTTTACACTTTTGAACTGCTCATTTCTATTAAATGGTTTGCATTTAGTGGGGCACACAGTGAAAGGCGAAATTTGGATCTACCTAAACAACTTGCAACTACTTAGGTTGGTGGTAGAATATGGCATTTTCACTGACTATCTTTGTTTGTAATGTTACCTGCATAGCTATCAACAAATTAGAGACAAATCTGTAGAGAAGAAGAAGTAAGTAGGGAGACTTTAAAAATATTTTTAAAACATTGAATGTGTCACGTTTTGTAGGCTGCATTTCCCGGCAACAGATATGTTGCACGATGACTGCTGCCCCGTTGATGGAAAAATACTGGTCATTTTTGTTAATGTTTATGTTAGAAAAGATAACCAAAGGAAACACATTAATATCGTGACATCTAAAACTGAAATGCCACTGAAAGATAAAAGTTGAGACTTCACTTTATGATCTTTACATTAATATCAAGCTTCACTGAGTAATTTCACTAGATTCACGTCTTTGGAAAGCAAAGTTAATGTTTTTAGTGATTTCCCAAATTTATACAACTGCATGGAGGTATATGAAACTAAAATATTACCGTGTTCATTAAATTTAATTGGAACATCATTATTTTAAATATTTTAGGAAATTATTTAATATGAATCAGATATGTTTAAAAACAAGTGCTTGTATGTGTTATGCAAGAGGGCAATAAGCCTGAACGTTAAATATTAATATGCAAATTTTCTGGAACACACCGTCTTCAAAATTGTATTTCAAACAAAGTTTTTAACTTCATAAGTTTTCTAGATGCCTATCTTTCTTTTGTTAAACAAACTGTATAGGTTAATGTATTTTTATACTTAAAATATTTAGTTAGATATTACAGCAAACATGTTTCATCATCTTTCCTGTAAGTAAATATTAACATGGTTGTGATATCACTGATAAGTTCATACAGGATTTTATGTTACGTGGCAGATTTATTTATATATATATATATATATATATATATATATATATATATATATATATATATATATATATATATACTTCTATATTGAATTCTTAGCTAGGTGGGATTTGATTTTATGTAATATAGTAGCTTAAGATTTGTATTATTCTAGGCTAGACATAAGGAAATATGAAATAGTATGTCATGATACAAGTTTAAGGACAATTTTCTTAAAAATTTGATAATTACAATATTCATGGTAATAGATGCTTTTTTCACATTACAGAAGTTTAGTACAATATTTCAGTTGTCGCTAAGATGCTTATGAAATGGGAATAATTAGGTAAGCTTAGAACATAATTTGATATAGAGATAAAAGAAAATAGAACTATTGTTTAAAAACTAGATATCTCTTAAACAATTCTAGAAATAAGTAAGATAATATTGAAATGATATTACAATGAATTTGCCATACAACGTAAAGCTGAAAAATAAGAAGATAAAGGAATTCTTAAAATAATATCCTTTTAAATAATATCATTTAGTAATTTAATATATAACTTCCCTGTTATAATTATTTCTACATATTTAATTACAATTTTTTAACAAATAAGAGTTTTATGTCTTTCTTAATATTATATATATTAGTACTCTGTGTATAGAAAGGATTAAATTCTAGGGTAGTAGTCTTAATTCAATATTTTAACAGTCATAGGTTCATAGGTTGATACTAGGCTACCTGCCCTAGGGCATTTATAAGCCTAGCCAGAGTGTGTTTGGCTTTCACCACCCTTTTAGATTAGTTGATTGTGCCTCTGAATAGTAAGTCACAGAAGGTAGCCCTTTTAAGGTTAGTTTACTGTACCTCTGTCAAGCAGGGACACAGAAGAGATCCCAGGGGTAAACTTACGATCTCCCATCCACTCATGAAGATTTCTCTTGAAGAGGGTCAGTGAAGGGCTCTGCCTAACATGGATTGGGATTTTGTTCCAGAGTGAGGGGAGCCTCTGGGATATGAATCTGTCCCTCCAGCATGTCCTATTTATTTCTGTGCTGAGGTTCAAGTCCCTGGAGCATGTAGCTCTAAGGGATTTGGATTTCCTGAGGTGAAGCATCTCCATTAATTCTGGGTTGGACATGGCTTTGTACATCAGACACAGATCGCCTCTGAGTAGGTGGTACGCAACTGAGTAGAGCTGGAGTTTCTTTAGCCGAACTGCATAGGGCATCTGTTTGAGCCCCTTGATCCTCTTGGTGAGGTACTTTTGGGGTCTTTCCAGTTGCTGCAGGTGTCGGATAAGGTACATCCCAAATGGGGCACTGTATTCAATTATGGGCCTGATAAGTGATAAGTAGAGGGGCACAATGACCTCTTTTGATCTAGAGGTGAACCCTTTCGGGATAAGGTGGGCTATATAGAAGGTCTTTCGAACCACTTTGGCAACGTGATTGTCAAAGGAGAGATTGCTATCTACTTGGGTCCCCAAGTCCCTAATTATTTCTTCCGTACTTAATGGATTACTACCTATGTGGTAATTTGTGGGCACTTTATATTTATTCATCCTGGAGAGTTAACAAGTTGTAGTTTGTTGGTTCAATAAAATATTAGATAGTACCATTGGAGAATAATAGTCTTGAGCACTAAGGATGGTAGAGAGTGGTATTGATGAGTTATTCATCAATCCAGGAAATAGATAGTTCATGGGTAGATTTGTATATAGTTATATTTTCATTTTCTCTGAACATTATTTGTTAATTAAGTCCACAATAGTGTATATTAATCAAAAGCACAATGTAATCAATGTCTGAGTTTAAATGTCTATCTTTGAATGTAAATGGTATTAATAACCCTGCTAAAAGAGAAAGATTAGTCAAATACCTAGCATCTAATAAAGCTGACATTGTATTTTTGCAAGAAACACATATTATTCAGAAAGATTTAGAAAAAAATGTCTTTTAATGGATATAATATTCTAGTTGAATCTCATTTCCGAACCAAGAAAAGAGGAACCATGTTTTGTGGAAAAATTCCTTACCAATACCTACAATAATTGACAGTTTCTCTGATAAAAATGGTATGTTGTGTTAAGTAGTATTGGAATTAAATAAGAAATATTTACACTAGCGAATGTGTATTGGTTACCTGGTATTGGTGCAAATTGGCAAAGAAATACTTTGAAGTAATAAAAGCAAATTCTAAAGGAGATATCATCATGGCAGGTGATTTTAATTGTATTTCATCAGCTAAAGATACCACTAAAGATAGCAATTTTAAGATACATGCCCCAGCTAAAAAAAATGATTAATTTTGCCTCGTTATACAACCTAAAAGACATATACATGATCAAAGAACAGAGATCTCTCAATTTCACACACTTTTCTTATAGATATGGTACTCAGACAGCTATTGATAAAGTGTTTATATCTGATAATTTATTACGTAAGACTTAAGATGCCATAATTACTTCCTGCCCTCTGTCCGACCACAATGCTATAATGTTTAAAATTAATATTAAACCAAATGATCTTATTCATTGACAGAGACTGCCTGCTTATATTATTAAGATAAAAAGATTCAAAGAATGGTGTATAAAGGAAGTAAATTATTTTCTTGAACTTAATAATAATGATAATAATAATAATAATAATAATAATAATAATAATAATAATAATACAAATAAAGTGTTTACTTGGGACTGTTTAAAATCTTATATATATATGGTAAAATAAAAACTTGGTATTTACATAAGAGGAAAGAATAGGACAAATATTTATTAAATCTACAATTGAAAATTGACACTTTAAAAAAGAACATACACCCCAAAGGAATGGGTGCAAATCTGGAATTAAAACAACTAAATCTCGACTATTTAGAAATCCTTAGTCATAAAGTAGCAATCAATTTAGAAAGATTAAAATTCCAATAATATTTATCAAATCCAAAACATTTGCACAGATTAGCAGCTAAAACGAAAAGTTTGTTTAAGAATAAACACATAGCTGAAATATTAGACACATCTAAACACAAATCAAAACCTTCTTCAGATCTAAAAGATATTTTAGAGATTTTTTGCTCATATCATGAATCAATGAATAAAACAAATCTAAACTTTACTAATAACAGTTCAAAAATAGAATTTCTAAAAAATAATATTAATAACAAACTTTCTAAAGAACAAAATAACAGATTACTTAAATCAATATCATTAATAGAAGTTAAAGAAAGAATACAGAATCTTAAAAAATAATAAAGCCCCTGGTCTTGATGGCATAATAGGTGAATTATATAAAATTTTCCTTGATATTGTTTTGAAAATATTAGTGATAGCACTTGAGGAATTTTGAACAAGTGACAAACTTTTTCCCTCATGGAAATATTCGTTAATATCTCCCATTCTAAAACAAGATAAAGACCCTAAATTTGGTCTTCATACTGTCCTATTTCCCTATTAAGCATAGATTATAAAATATTTATGTCTATTTTAGCAAATAGATTAAATCAAATGATGCTGACTGTAATAAACAATAATCAGACAGGTTTTATACTGAACAGAAGAGTTCTGGATAATATTATTAGACTTTTAACATTAATAGATTTTGCAAATAAAAAAAAAGAACTATCACTTATCAGTCTAGATCTAAATAAGGCATTTGATTCTATTTACTGGACATATTTATTCATGGTATTAAAAGAATATAATTTCTCCTCTGATATCTTAAATTTATTAAAGAAATGATATGAAAGTTCTATAGCCTATATTAAAATCAGCACTTTTTTATCTAGCCCACTTGAAATTCTAAAAGGCACTAGACAAGGTTGTGCATTATCTCTGCTATTATTTGCATTTTCAATAGAACCATTTGATAATTTTATAAGAAACAACGTAAATATAAAAAGTTTTGACGTTAATGAGAACTATTCCTCTTAAATTTTACTTTTTGCTGACATCTTATTAACAATTGGAAATGTTCGTTCATCTATTGATCACATTATTAGATCATTAAAATTCTTCCAGGAAATCTCAAACCTTAGATTTAACCAAAACAAAACATAAACTGTTCTTATTAATAAAAAAAATAAATAACACTTTATCTAATCACAATAATTTTAATTGGACTAATGATAAATTGAAGTATCTAGGGATTTATATTCACCCTAAATGGAAAGACACTATAAAAATAAATTATAAAATTTTGTTAAATGTAATTACAGAATACACTAATAGATGGAATAAAATGTTCTTTACTATGGAAGAAAGATTATTCCTGATAAAAATGATTCTATTACCGTAAATTCTTGTTTTCCTTCAAACACTATTGGCTCCTCCTTCTAGAAAGCAACTTAAACACATAAACACTCTGTTAATTAAATTCATATGGTACCCCCAAAAACCGAGGATTAAATATGATTGGCATTATAAAAACTGGATTGAAGGAGGAATTGCTTTTCCAAACCTTGAACTTTATACCGATGCAATTATTCTTAACATAGCAAGTTTGTGGTTAAGTCCAAAATACCATTCAAATTGGAAAAATTTACATAAAACAATATTATTCAGTAATATTGACACTTTTATCAAAAGTATAGATTGCTCTGAAAATATTAAGCTCTATATAGTAATTAAAGAATTCTTCTATAACAATGAGCAGAACAATTCACATTTTATTCCTATAATCAATTATATCTTGCAAAAATTAAAAAAAGTAACAAATAAGAATCTTTTGAATAATAATGTGTCCATTTTATTGTTTCCAATAATCTTAACTAAGGGATGTTTGGATTCCTTCAACATGGCAAAAATAAAAATTATGGAAGAAAATGGGTTAATACTGTGGCATCAGTTTTTAGGAAATGATAATATTCATGACATCACTTACCTTTTAACCAGGTATAATGTCTCCCAAAATAACTGGTTAAATATACAAACCTTCAGAGAATATATTTTAACGGAATCTAAAAGATATCATTTTTCTGGTGTAAACAGACCTTCCCAAAAAGTTATCCATCCTCTTTGAATTCACCAGTATAGGTTATAATAATGGTATCTCATTGTCGAGATTTTATAACATTGTTAGATCTGATTTATTAATATCGGAAGACAATTTATGGAAATATATGATCAACTTCAATAACTCACAAATACATAAGAATGATAAAACTTTAATTTTTAAATCTGTATATTATACATCTTCATCCACATATTGGAAAATGTTTACATGGAAATTTATCCATAGAAGTTTTATTACACCACAAAAAGCCACTAGAATAAACAAGAAAGATACTAATAGATGTTGGAGATGTGAGGAGCTAATAGATGCTGATTGGGCACATAGGTTCATAGGTTCATAGGTTTATACTAGGCTATCTGCCCTAAGGCATTTATAAGCCTAGCCCAAATTTTTGTGGCTTACGCCACCCCTTATATGAAAAAATACTGTGCCCATTAGTTTGTTGTGCCTCTGTCCAGCAGTGACACAGAGATGATTCCCAGGGTAAACCTACGATCTCCCATCCACAGGTCAAGATTTCTCTTGAACAGAGCCAGCGAGGTGCTCTGCCTCACATGGACCGGGATTTTATTCCACAGCATAGGGAGTCTCTGAGTGATAAATCTATCCCTCCAGCACGTCCTATTTATATCCGTGCTAAGGTTTAAGTCGCTTGCTCTAGTGGTTTTGGTGGATTTGGATTTTTTGAGGTGGAGCATGTCCATTAATTCTGGGTTGGACATGGCCTTGTATGTCAGGCACATGTCCCCTCTGAGCAGACGGTATGCGACTGAATAGAGCTGGAGTTTCTTCAATCTGGCAGCATATGACAGATTTTGGAGTCCCTTTATCCTTTTGGTGAGGAACTTTTGGGGTCTCTCCAATTGCTGCAGATGTCGGGTGAGATACATCCCGAATGGGGCATTGTACTCGATCATTGGTCTGATAAGTGAAGAGTACATGGGAACAATGACCTCACTAGATCTGGATGTGAATCCCTTCATGATCAGGTGGGCAATGTAGAAAGTCTTTCTAACCACTTTAGCAACGTGAGTGTCAAAAGAAAGGCCACTGTCAACCTGGGTCCCCAGGTCCCTGATAACCTCTTCTGTGCTTAGTGGATTGCCACCTATATGGTAGCTTGGGGTTACCTTGTTTTTCCCAAAGGGTATGACTATACATTTTTTGGCATTTAACTTCAGGCCATGGCTCTGGCACCAGCTATCTGTTTCCGTGAGTCCCTTCTGAAGGATATCTGTGTCCGATGCACTTTCCACTATGGTGCCCAGTTTGCAGTCGTCTGCAAACTTTGTCAGCCAAAGTCCTCCCATGTTGGCCTGTACTTCTGAGAAGTAGATGCCGAACAATAGGGGGCCAAGGACTGAGCCCTGTGGGACACCACTTGTGACCGGCTTGGAGTCTGACATAGCGCCAGCAACTCTAACCCTGTGGGTTCTGTCCTTAAGCCAGTTTGTAACCCATCTTGTGATATATGGGTTTACATTTAAGCTGGTAAGTTTTTCTACAATACCCGAGTGGGGTATTGTGTCGAAAACCTTTGCAAGGTCAAGGTAGGCTGTATGGACTGCCTTTCCCTCATCAATGGCCTTGGCGACTGTTTTGAAGAAGTCAACCAAGTTCAAAAGGCACGATCTTCCCTTGACGAAGCCAAACTGGGTCGGGTCCAATGTCTGCAAGTCACCTATATCTTTGTTTATAAGCTCCATTATGATCCTCTCCATAGCTTTGCAGACTAGACTTGTTAAGCTTATGGGGCGGTAATTACCAGGGTCCGTAGAGGCACCGCCTTTGTGGAGTGGGACCACAGTTGCCGTACGCCACTCCTTGGGCACGTATCCTGTGGTAAGGCTGAGATTAAACAGCTGCCTTATGTGCGGGTTTAATTCCTCATTTAGCTCATGTAGCACACAGCCGGGGACACCATCCGGTCCCATTGTTGCTGTGTTTTTAGCTTTAGAGAGCAGCTTTCACCTGCGCATTTGAGATATCTGGGAGGCTACACTCTGCTGGGATAGTTATCTCTCCTTTAGGGGAGGGGGGTGAAGTTTGCACTGAACCTGTCTGCCAGTATGTTGGCAATGTCTGTGGGTTCAGTGATTTTTGTATCATTTTGGACTAATTCTGAGCATATCTGGGAGTTTCCACCCAGGTTCCTAACATAGCTGAAAAAGGCCTTATGATTGTCCTTTGAATCCATGGCAATTTTTCTCTCAAAATTGGCCTTAGTTGATTTTATGAGTGCTCGTATTTTTTACTAATAATGATCAGGGTGACTTCCCTTTTATGGATTTTGTTCTATCATGTAATAGCTTTCTCCTCTTATTGTAAAGTTTGTTAATGGCTGGGGTCCACCAGACTGGACATTTGCCCTTTGTGGAAAGAGTCTTGGTTTTATTTGGGATTGCCTGATCCATGCAGTCCTGGAGGTGTTCATAGAAGGCATTTGTAAGGGCTTCTGCAGCTTGGGTTGTGGTTTCCACTGGCTCAGGGGCCTTGAAGGATACCACACCAGTCTTGAGTAGTGTGAAGTTTGCTTTAGAGAAGTTCTTCACTGTGGTCTTTTTTGTTTGGGGTGGGGGCGGGATGTGGATTTCCAGTGAGATTAGTTTATGATCAGATCTCACCAATGAGGGATATACTTCCATATGTGTTTTTAGAATGCAGAACAATAACAACATTTTGGATGGAGTTTAAAAACTTCATTAAAGCTTTGTGGTCGGACAGATGCGAGATCTCTAATTTTATGATACTTTTTAATGCACCAATGCCAAGGTATATCCCACTGAATCAAATGAACCTTCTTTGGACTCTACTTGCTATAGCAAGAAAAATTATCACTAGAAATTGGAAATGTAAAAATAACCTCTCATTTAATTAATTTATATATCTTACTAAGATTACTTGTAGTAGGGAATTACAAACAGCTATGTTACACTCCTCAAATGTGACTCACAAACAAATTGCCTGGATAAAGCTTAAAAAATGATTAGACAAAATGTAATATTATTGAAGATTTGGTAACTATTTTGGACTCTGTATATAGTTTGTGTTAAAATATTGTATTACATTGTTTTTAGAACTGTATGAAATTATTTATACTATTAAAAAATAATAAAAATAATTAAAAAAAAGGAAAATATGTGTACTAGTACCTTTGTATTATGTATTGCATGTACACGCTTGTAATATAAAGGCCGGCCCTCCCAGGTAAGTATGGGTGCCATGTTCTACCATAATATCATTAATATTGGCATCTGTTCCCAGTGACTTTATTGTCTTCTGTGCGCTCATCCCCTATGTAACTACTACTATCATTCTCCTACTCAACTACAGCAATCCTCTGTCTTGCTCTGTGCTCCTTCTTTGTCCTCCTTATTTTCCAAATGTTCCAGACATATCCATTTGCTAAGTGTGTCACTGCACAAACTTTGTGACTATTACGTCAAAGGTTCAGAGAATAAAGACTCACATGATGACTTGCAAATAGACAGTGAAAGGCGTCATACATTGGTGGTCAGTCCAGATCCTTAACAGTAAGAATGAAATGTAAATATATTAGCATACATAATGTGCACACCCACACATAATGTTCTAGATGTCATGTCACTCTGTCTTCCTTCAGTGCACATCATGCAAAGAGAGTGGTTTCCAGTTGAGGGCTT
Source organism: Protopterus annectens (assembly GCF_019279795.1). Taxonomy (NCBI): domain Eukaryota; kingdom Metazoa; phylum Chordata; order Ceratodontiformes; family Protopteridae; genus Protopterus; species Protopterus annectens. Next base: position 1,864,912,882 of record NC_056728.1, on the reverse strand, counting down.
GGGGCAGTGGACATACCTCCTCCCCTCCTAGACAGCAGACACTATCAATGACTGCTGTATCCTTTCCCTTTATTTGATGTCTCTGGCTTACTAGGTCCATTTTACTGGTCACTCTGCTCATGGCACAAATGGATACCATGCCTGTATGTCAATGGGCTGGTTTTCATAGAAATCTTGTTGGCATTACACTGTGTTACACCATAGCTGAGTACTAAGGGAAATAGCTCTGATCTGGATGTGGGCTGATAGTCTGAGTAAAAATAATGCAACATAAAACAAATGAATATAGTGATGTAAAAACAGTGACTCCCTCATTAGTTTTACTGTAAGTTTGCTTGTAGACAGAAAACAAGTAGAACCAAAATAATATTTCTAAATATAATAGATATGCTTTCCTTTATCTGATGAACTACAAAGAAATTGTGCATCACAATAGATGGAAATACCAAGGGACCCACTGTAAAGGTTGATGCAAAAGTGATAATTTATAAAATGGGTTAGAAAATGCATGAAGGGCAATCTATAGGCGAGCAAGCACACCTTCTAAGATGACCACTGAAATAATGCTGCAAAACAATGAAGTTGCTCTCTCTTTTAAGAACAGCACTCATAGTATAATAACAAAGCTGAATGAGTCTTACAGAAGAGAACCTTAAACTTCACCACTGTTCTACTACACAAAAGAACATCTACAGATTACCTCTAGGGGACAATACCAAAGTAAAGGAACAACTAATATTTACTACAACTATGGCACTGATCCTTTTCCCAAGCATTTATTCATATCATGTTAGAGGCAAAGAGTAAAATATGCTGCAAAAGACTGAATCTTGAAAAGTGAAAGGGAGAAGTTGACAGTAGTGTGGGTAATACAAAAAAGTGTCATTCAATATGAAAGACCAATCATGTACTGGATTTAACTGTTTTTTTGTCAGATGTCATACTGGAGATGAAGAAATGCATCCTGTACAATATACAATATTATGATTAATGCAGTAATCATAAAAGAATGAGGTAATTATGCTTTGCAAGATGAATATATAGTTTTGAAAAAGATTTGGTACACTGATATGCAACTTTATGCCAGCCCAATAAGGCAGAATCAGGGCACCAGTCTTTGTTTGTGACCTGGCTTTGAGAATGATGTGAGGTCAATGACTGTTTATTTATGGGAGAATGAGACTCTCAGAGCAATACTTCAAGCGAGCAGCAACAATTGTTCTGATATTATTGCACTAGCTACTTCTACAAGTTAGGATATTTGCCTGACCGCCACATTAGTGATAGCTGTTGGTTTAACATCAGACACTAACTCACTGGATCCATACAATAAGCAACACAAGGATGACTTCTTCAGGGATGAGAGACCTACTTACAAACCATTATGTTCGGAGTTGCTTTGATGGAAATTTGGGTTTAGCAGAGGGGGTAACCAGAGATACAGCTGGAAACAAAGAAAGGAAGATTTTAAAAAATAATTATACAACATTACATGTGTCTTTGGGGAAAACTGAGAGGAACATACATGTTGGTAGGTGCAGCCTAAAGATTCATGAGGTAGTAATGGACTGAGGATCTTAATCATTTATAGGCTGCGTATTTCACTGTAATATAAAAAAGGCAGTGAAGAAGGTTAACAGAAAAAAATTGTATTATTAAAAAGGGACTGCAGGTATGCTGAGGATATTTTTTCAGTTGGAAAGGGTGTTTACAGATGCATTAAAGTTCTGTATCCATTTTACTTGGTAATACAGATGAAGTAAAATTATGCTAATTGAAACCGTTGATTTCATTCATTCATTTGTCACCCAAGTAAAACCCTGTTCACAATGGACCATTTTCAGTTTCAACTTGAGGAAAAAGACAGTCAACAAACATAAGAAACTTCTGCATAGATATATAGGAAATAATGTGCACAATATTTTTGTAGGCAGTTAGATACTGAGAGTACAGCAAGTGTCTTGAAATTACCTGGAGTTAAAAAAATGCAATACTTACAAGTTTACAAATACAACAGGTTATTGTATCCAGTCTTTAACTCTTCAACGATCATTGTTTTTGAGCTCATGAATGGTAGAGTGAAAAGGATTAAAACAATTTAGGAAAGGTGTGGATATATTTAGAAGTGTGGGAGAAGAAGAGTTTAATAATGTAGGAAGAGTGAAAGGATGATAAGGATGATTTCCTTGAGATTGTGTTCCTCTGTGTGTTATGTGCTTGACAATGGTGAAGACAATTCTGTTTAGTGTGGAAAGGATAGGAATTATATAAGGGTTGCATAAGAAAATATTTATTTAATTCACACTGGAATTTGTAGTAATGAATGAAATGATTTTAAATGAGTGGGGAGAGATTCTCATACCTTGGGCCGTCAAACTGAGACGGTGTGGTTTGTGCATTTTAGTTTAAGTGTTTTCTGGATGTTTGGAGGTCCCAGGGAACAAAATCATAAGTCATAGGTGATTGTTTTTGCAGGCAGTCTATATGGAAAGAAAGGGAAGGAGTCAGGGTTAATAAATTTAAAGATCTGTGAGGAAATAGACATGTTTTCTGAGAAACAAATAGCCACTTTGCTTTAGCAAGTGTAATACAGTGATGCTCCCTTTTGGAGATAGGATTTTGTGTTTACGCAAGTTATTCTGCAGTAGTTTTCAGTAACAACAGATTTTTTTTTTAGGCTTAGACTTTGATTTGTACTCAGTATTAGAGTTGGGAAGAAGGGTATCTTTATCAATGGTTGATCTTTTTACAGGAGAGAGAAAATGGAAAATCATTTTTGCCAAAAAAAGGAAATTGCTGACTTTGGTTTTGGGGGTTTGAATATGGTGTTTTAAAGATGAAACAGGGATTTAATGAGATTCCTAGATGTTTGTATAGTTTAAGTGTTTCTAAGGGATCATCGCTGTGTACAATGGACTGGTTCATTATTTAAGCAATACACATGCATTATTTATTGCCACTCTTTAATTTTTACATACTGGCAGTCTTCGTCTGTGGTGAACTTGTTTTTTTGGCACTGATTGCTGATACATCCATGTTATAATTATAGGTTTATACAATACCAGTAAACTAGCCTCATTTCAAATGACCAGTTCTCATCTAATTTTGGTTAATTAGTGTAGAGCGCTGAATAGCATTTTTGAGTGTGTGCATGTGTGAGTACACGTGTGTGTGTGTGTGTGTGTGTGTGTGTGTGTGTGTGTGTGTGTGTGTGTGTGTGTGTGTGTGTCTATGTGTTCATGTGTTAAGTACCAATTATTATTATCTATCCAGTTAGATATTATGGAACAATCCGTTTCCAGTTTGTTTTTTTGTGTTTGCTGTTAAGGTGTTTCATACATAAGCAGCACAATGTCTGCTTACAAAATGAGTGGAAAGAAGGGGAGGTCATTGAGCAATGTATTTATGAATTGTGACATAGTAATGAGACAATATGGATCCACGATGAACTCTTTGGCTAAAGTAGCTGTGAGTAATTTTAGTATCTTGTATTTGGATGTTAAGTTGCCTATTAGAAAATATTTTTATACCATCCTATTGTCTGTGAATTTATTCCCAACTTAATTTAAACATTTAGGAGAAAGTAGTCTACTAAGCAAATGCTTTTGCAAGGTCAGCAAAAATGGACCATGTAAGAAAGCTTTTGTTTATGTTTTTGAGTATGTCACCGGTTAGTATATAGACAGTGATCACAACACTCCTACCTACCTAGCATCCATGTTATGAGGGGAAGCTTCCTGCTTCTGGAGTAGTGACTCAGTGTGCACCTTCATAGAGAAGCCTTAAAACAGCACTAAATTTTTAATAAAATGGAGAAAATGATAGAAGAGTTGAGGCACTGTAATAGAATAAGATAGGAGAGTGAACACACATTAAAAAAAGACAATGGGGTCACAATTAAAGAAGAAGGGAGAAATTGATATAGGTAGCTGCCGTAATTGAGATGATTAGAACAGATGTAAGCAAGAAGTGGCTGAGTGAAGGAGACAGACTCTTAGGTCAATGTGAAAATTTGTTAAAGTACCTCAGATTTAAACAACAAATTGCAATTTGTTATTAATTTTATTGCTTAATTGTGAAGTGACCTTGCAATGACTTGCCGTGCAACAGTGGTACAGATTAAAATAACTAGAGAAATAGTAAACGCTTGAGTGAATAAAGCATTCTCAGGCCAAAAAACTATATATATCCACAAACCAAAAGACAGAGGACACACACACACAGCTGATATTATAAGAAACTTTTAATAGATAAGTGCTTTGACTGCAAAATTGGCACTTCTTCATATCATTAAAAAACACTAAAAAAATCAAACATTTACAAAGCATCAGATAGATAAAAACAAGCCAATGACATTATATTGATAAAACATTTAAACAAACTAGAATCTAACCAATCTCATAGTAAATCTATTCTCAAATGTGTCCTGAATATTTCTCTTGAAGAAGCGCCATTTTGGCATGAAAGCACTTATCTATTAAAAGTTTCTTATAATATTGGCTGTGTGTGTGTGTCTTCAGTCTTTTGGTTTGTGGATACAGATTAAAATAAAATAATTCCAATATGTCTGTTGTAGACAATTGATTAGCTGAAATAGATATGCAAAAGTCTGTTAAGAGTTAGAGCAGTTGTTAGACCAAGTAAACTATCCATTGCCTTTGCTTACAACATTTGCATTTTCAGAATTAACATCCATATGCAGTGTGTAAAATGCATCTGTAGACAGCAAGGCAAACCAAGACATTTCTTGTACAAGTGCACAAGTGAGGACAAACATTACAGCAGGCCTTATAGTGCAGAGACAAGCATCAGAGTCTCCGTAAGAAACATTCATAATTGAGGAAGATACCATGGACATGTCAGTAAGGAGGGAAAGGATGTTGGGTCTAAAGAACTCTATTCCTTTCCTAGGGGAGGACAACTGAGTAACAGGACAGGCCACATAACAACTGTCAGAAAGGCCATGAATTCACTTATGATCTTGATGGGATTGTGCCAGATAATCAGGGCAAGTAATCTAGAATCCAGCTACTGAGAATTAAGTTCTCATTTGTTGCAGTTACATGTCCTGACCAACTGTCTTGTGTGACTTGATATAAATGGCAGGCTTTTTGGTCACGTTCAACTTGGTTGCCAGGTCTTCATTAAATAGTTGCAAACAGGTTTAATCACACCTGTTAACTAGAGAATGCAACAAATAAAGCTCCTACTGATATCTGTTAGTACATGGCAAAGGTCAGGAGTAGGATGGAGATAGGCTTGTGGTACATAGACTCTATACAGAGTACAGGGAGCCTGACACAACCACAATGTGCACAAAAAGTTTAAAAATACTCACCATCTCCCTCTTTCTCCTAATGGCAAAGCAAAAAATTAAGGTCACGTGTAAGGGTTTCAGTAATATTTTGTTAAAATACACATGATGCACTAACTTCATGCCAAAATTAGTTTCCCATTAAATTTTAATGTTATTGTGTCTTTCAGCTGTTCATCTGTACAAACTGAAGTTAAATATTTATTAGTAATCCTTTGTGCATATAGCAGGTGAATCAGGACATGCTACCATGTTAGTGTCTGTCTCTATCAAAATGGCAAAGAAAAAAATGATGCAGCTGCCATCTTTGACACAGGATATGTGCTTACTCATGTTGGTTGGTGATCTGAAACATCTTGCAGAGTTCAGAAAGGAAGAAAAAAGGATTAAAGGACATGAAGATTAAATAACATGTATTTTAACATATCTGAAAACCTATAAACAATTTTTTAAATGGAGAGGGAAACTGGGTTAGCCAGAAAAAGGCAGCAAGGAATGCAAATATTGTAAGGGAATGCCTTATAGCAATAAGTCCATTAGGTAAGAGGTTAAGATGTCTGCCTCATGACTATGGAGTAAGTGGTTCAGTCCTGATCTCAGGCTTCTTAATGGAGTTATATGCTGTTCCTTGGTCCATGTGAGACTTTGTGAAATAAACCAGTTTTTGCTATCCTCCTCCAAACATAGCTGACTGTTCGATTATAGTATTTTTATCCCTGCCCTAGATCACAAAGTCATCGCTGAAAATTCATACTGGATTTGGCCAATTATCATCCAGTTTACTGTGCATTTATCATTTTTACTATCTTCCCTTTTGAGTGTTGTTACTGTAGCAAGCTGATCAGGGCAGATTGTATTTCTCTGTCTTGAGTAATGGTACTCTTCTTAGGTTGTGGATGCCACCCTAAGCAAGCTGAGAGATGCACTGTATCATCTATATCCTGAATCTGTCATGGGTTTTCCTTCCACTGGGCTATGCTTAGCACATCTTGCATGAGATGTACCATGGATATTCTCAGTAGGTCTCTAAACCTCCTTAGCTGTCAATTCTCAACCCTAATGAGCATACATTTTATTCAACTTCCTCTCAATTTGCTAAGCTTATCACTATCATGGAACATTAGCCCAACATCTCTGAAAAATCCACATTTCCACAGTTTATGTTAATAATCTCTTCCTTTTGGTCATTACCCAAAGCACATCACCATATTGTTGTGGATGGCGGTATACATAGTTTCATAGTTTCATAGTTTAGTACTAGGCTATCTGCCCTGGGGCATTTGTAAGCCTAGCCATAGTGATGTGGCTTTCGCCACCCCAGGAAATGGTACAAAAAATGCACAGAATAGATTTAGAATACTGTGCCTCTGTCTAGTAGTGATGCAATGAAGGTCCCCTTATATAATAGGATTAGTTTACTGTGGCCCTGTCTAGTAGTGACAAGATGTGACCCCTGGGGTAAACTTACGATCTCCCATCCACTCATCAAGATTTCTCTTGAAGAGAGTCAGTGAGGGGCTCTGCCTAACATGAACTGGGATCTTGTTCCAAAGCATGGGAAGCCTCTGGGTTATGAATCTATCCCTCCAGCATGTCCTATTCATACTTGTGCCGAGGTTTAAGTCTTTAGCTCTCGTGGTCCTGATGGATTTGGATTTTTTGAGGTGGAGCATGTCCATCAGTTCCTGATTGGACATGGCCTTGTACGTCAGGAAGAGATCACCTCTGAGCAGGCGGTATGCTACTGAATAGAGCTGGAGTTTCTTTAGTCTGGCAGAATAAGACATATGTTGGAGACCCTTGATCCTCTTGGTGAGGTACTTTTGTGGTCTCTCCAGCTGTTGCAAATGCCGGGTGAGGTACATACCAAGTGGGGCATTGTACTCAATCATGGGTCTGATGAGGGAGGAGTATAGGGGTACAATGACATCCTTGGATCTGGATGTGAATCCCTTCATGATAAGGTGTGCAAGGTAGAATGATTTTCTAACCACTTTAGTGACGTGGGTGTCAAATGAGAGGTCGCTGTCAACTTGGGTCCCTAGGTCTCTGATTACTTTTTCCATACTCAGTGGGTTGCTGTCTATGTGATAATTTGTGGGTACTTTGTTTTTCCCAAAGGGGATGACTATACATTTTTTGGCATTTAGTTTAAGGCCGTGACTCCGGCACCAGTTGTCCATTTCTGTGAGGCCTTTTTGTAGGATGTATGTGCCCGCTGGTGTATCGACTATGGTGCCTAGTTTGCAGTCATCTGCAAACTTTGTCAGCCACAACCCTCCCATGTTTGCTTTAACATCTAAGAAATAAATGTCGAGCAAGAGGGGTCCCAGGACAGATCCCTGTGGGACACCACTTGTGACTGGCTTTGAGTCTGACATTGCTCCAGTGATTTTAACTTTATGGGTTCTGTCCTTTAGCCAGTTTGCAACCCATCTAGTGACATAAGGGTTTACGTTTAAGCTGTTGAGCTTATCTATGATGCCTGAGTGGGGTATTGTGTCAAAGGCCTTAGCCAAGTCCAGGTAGGCTGTATGGACTGCTTTGCCCTCATCAATGGCTCTAGTGACTGTTTCGAAAAAGTCAACCAGGTTCAAAAGGCAGGATCTGCCCTTTACAAAGCCGAACTGGGTGGGGTCAAGTGTCTGTAGGTCCCCTATGTCTCTGTTTATGAGTTCCATAATGATTCTTTCCATAGCTTTGCAGACCAGGCTGGTTAAGCTTATGGGGCGGTAGTTCCCAGGGTCTGTAGAGGTACCTCCTTTGTGGAGTGGGACCACTGTTGCTGTACACCAGTGTTCAGGTACATATCCTGTAGTAAGGCTAAGGTTAAATAGCATTTTTATGTGCGGGTTTAGCTCCTCTTGGAGTTCACGTAGCACACAACCCGGGATACCGTCAGGTCCCATTGATGCTGTGATTTTAGCTTTGTTGAGGGCGGTTCTCACTTGGACATCTGAGATGACAGGGAGATTACATTCAGCTAGGATAAGTATTTCTTCTTTTGGGGTGAGGGAGGGGAGAAATTTGCACTGAACCTGTCAGCCAGAATGTTGGCAATATCTGTGGGTTCAGTGTATTTTTTGTTGTTGTGAACTAACTCTGAGCATATCTGAGGGTGTCCGCCCAGGTTTCTAACATAGCTGAAGAAGGCTTTGTGGTTATCTTTAGTGTCCTTAGAGATTTTTCTCTCAAAGTTGGCCTTGGATGTTTTTATGAGAGAAAGTAGTTTTCTGCTAATGTTGATCAGAGATGTCTTCCCTTTATGGGAATTTGCTCTGTCATTCAGTAGCTTCCTTCTTTTGTTATATAATTTGTTAATGGCTGAGGTCCACCAGACAGGACGCTTGCCTTTGTTGGAGAGGGACTTGGATTTATTTGGGATTGCATGATCCATGCATTCTTGGAGATGTCCATATAAAGCATTTGTGAAGGATTTGGCATTGTGGGATGTGGTATCCACTGGCCCAGTGGGCTTAAAGGATACCATCTCAGTCTTAAGAAGAGTGAAGTCTGCTTTTGAGAAGTTTTTCACTGTGGTCTTTTGTGCTGGGGGTGGAGGTGGGATATGTATATCCAGGGTGATTAGTTTGTGGTCAGATCTCACTAGTGAGGGGTATACCTCTGGTGTGGAGCATTTTGTCCCCATGTTTGTGATGATCAGGTCTAGTATATTATCTCCCCTAGTGGGAGAGGTTACTAGTTGTTCCAGTGCATTTGAATTTATGAATTCCAGGAACCTTTGGGCTAGGGTGTTAGGGCTAGAATAATGTACCCAATCTATGTTTGGGTAGTTGAAGTCTCCCAGTATGATGGTATTTTGTGATACATTCATATCCTCCAATGTCTTCAGGAAGGCTGAGTGGGGTTCCTGAGATTGGGAGGGTGGTCTGTAACATGCTACCAGTTGTATAGCAGTTTTGCCTATGGTTAGTTGCACCTGTATGGTCTCTGATGCTTCATGTGTTGCTACTAACCTAGAGGTGTGGGTGTCCTTGATGAATATGGACACTCCCCCTCCCTTTGTGGTGCGGCCCGGGTTTTGGGGCCGAAAAGCATGATACGAGGTATAGCCTGGTAGTGCTGGGGTGCTCTCAGGAGCCTTGAACCAGGTTACAGTTACTGCACAGACGTCGATGTTCTCCATACTGAGGAGTGCATCGAGTGCCTGCATCTTGAGATTTAGACTTCTGGCATTGAGCAGCATTACCCTTAGTTTTTTTCCATTTTTGTTTTCTAAGGAGGTGGGTTTGTCTTTTGAGCCTTGCCTAAAAAGGCACTATGGGGGTGGCAGGAGCCTTAGCCAATATCCGGAAGCCCAGTGGTGACAGGTGCAAGCCGTCCCTTGACGGACTATTAATTGTAGATCTCTGCCCTATGACTCAGCTTTCATATCACTTTAATACACACAAAACTTCAGGTCCTGTGTACATTTGCTCTTAAGTCTCCCATCCCTCTCTGCCATCATTCCTGAACCAGGACAGATTATACTTGGTCTAGCTGGTCTCCTCTCACATACAGATAGCAATAAATGTATCTGTGGGAGAGAACTATGACTTTTGACTGGGGTGATGATTTTTCATCCTAGCGTCTTAATTCTTAGCAGTGAACTACTCCATTGACTACTGGAGTTCGCATTCACTTGAGGTCAAGAAGACAGAGTCATCCAAAAACAATAAAGATGCAATAATTACACACACAGACCTCATACTCTCCAAATTTTTCATTCATGCCCAGTGAATGAAAGTTTTGAAAAGGACAAAACAGTTTCTTGGAGTTTAAAGCCCACCTTGAACAAATTCAACTTACAGTTAAGAATGCTGTCACATTTTATATCAAGGACATGGTCAAAAGGACGTATAGAAGGAGCCTTAGGACCCATTTCTGTTGTAACATGTTCTGCAATGGCATTCCTTTGCATACTTAGTCAGAATGACAAAAAACACAGGTAGATTTTAAGTGGTGAACACATGTGACACCTCAACTGTAAATGTGTAGACAAACAGATGATGCACTGCTCCAGAACCAGGATGGAATCACCCTTAATTTTGAATCAGAGACTCGGCTATCAGACAAGATCTCATTTCCACTGCCTTAGCATATACGTTTCCAAGGGAAGATGAGATGTGTGATCTCCATATTAATATAACTCACTATCCTGTTCCCATTTTGAAAATGGGTACAGCAGTCCAGTCTGTCAGTCTAAAGGTAATGTCCCTATCTTCCAATTAACAGTAAAAAGTTATGCCAGAATGACAGTCCAACAATACCCAAGCACTCAGCCATTCTGAATGGATTTCATCTCATTCTTGGACTGCGTCTACAATGGAGGACATGGCGTCTGGTTTCTGCAATTCCTCAAAATATTCATTCTGCTTCCTGACAGTGTTCCAAGCTGAGGAGAGCATTTCTCTGTGTTTTGTACAAAAAAGTTTGAATAGTGCCCTTATACCTTCTTGAATCACTGAGTGCTTTGCCAGTTCATCCTTCTGGTCATCTGGAGACCATTTAGCATGGTCAATCCAAACTCGTTCCACAACCAGACTTCTCTTTGATGATTGGCACAGCTGCTGCCTTCTCGTAATTTTGGTGCCTATCAGCCATCTCTGGAGACACTCCATCAGGATTATGTGGAACAATTCTTTATTTAATTTATTCACATCTTTCATTGTTAATGTTCTCCAGTAGGTTCTTGGCTATTGAACTGAGGTTTTGCAAAGAGATAGAAAGTTATACTTAGCTGAGGTAAGTGCTGATGTAATTCATATGAACACAATTGCAGTATTCCTCACTAATTAGACACATCCACCAGGATACTCACACATCTGAACAGTCTGCAGATCTTATGTTCCTTCTTCACCAGGTACACTCCACCACTTAGCATTTGTTTTATTTTGTATTTGCTTTTGTTAGCTGGGGGTAGAGACTGATCCCAGAGGATCCATTTCAGTTTCAGTCAGGGAGTACTAAGACAATGGTTGTATGACAATATATACTGCATGACAATATATACAGAGTAAAGGATTCAGAACAATATATACATGCTTCAAATACAAATTGAATATCAGATGTGATGCCATGCAGAAAGAATCAGAATAAACAGTAATTGAAGAGGAAGGCTTAATATAAAATAATAAAGCTATGAGAGCAACAGTATGATGTGAGAGGAAATGTCAAACAGAAAAAAAAACAGACATGCTAGTATAAATGGGACATGCAGATGCACCAAAACTCAGAACTTTCTTTGCCATCAGTCTGCTTATAAAGACTTCTGTCAGTATTATATCCAGTCATCTACTGTGTTCATATTCTGCAGATATTTAAGAAGATAGGTACCCTGTAACTGACCCTTGACCTCTTCTATAATTTTTTGTGAACATTTTTTTTCTTTGTCTGTCAGGAAAATGTCTGTCACTGGGCATCAGATTCCCTAAAAAATATTTCCACTTGAGTCATTTGTTCTACTGGGGGTGAATACAACATAAATCTGTAGCCTATCTGTCAGGCATTCAGCCCTAAAATAATTCACAGCACACTAAATACCCTTAGGTCTTAACATGAAAACAAATGTCTCCAGGTATTAGCTCACACTGCCATGGTATCATCCCATATATATTATATCCCTCTCAATAAAAAATGTGACAACGTCTAGGAGACACATGCTTTTAAGTAACCACGTGTCCACTTCTCTCAGTCTGCCTGAAATGACTGAATCCACCAAGGCAATCTTCAGTTTTTAAGATTCAAAGAAATTATCCTGATAATCCAGGATCACCCTTTTTTAATCTATGCCATCTAAATCCAGACAACAGAAATCTGGAAATCACCAGTTTAAGAAGAAATATCAAAGGATCCTAAAAAAAAGGGCCAATGAATTTCAAGGCACTAATCAGCAAAGAAACAGTTTATGACTATCAATGCCAACACCCCCTTTATTTCCCCAATCCCCTCAATAGACTTCCACAAAACTCTCTGATTCCCCTCCTGTGCAGGAGTCTATCACATTAGATGCATGGACATCAGCCATCGTAAAAATGGTGGCAAACTCCAGTGCACTTTCTGACCCACACCTGTCAAGGATTCCTCAGATTCCATAAGAAGGGATGTAGTTTCGTTGTATGGCACGTGGTTTGCGTGTATGAGGGCCTGAATTCAATCACAGACATCTCCATGACAGTCTAGTCTGTCAATTGGTTCAGAGGTTAAGGCTGGTTGCTGCGGTATAGGGTTTGATTCCCTCAGCCTTCATTTGCCTGCTGTGTGACCAGACAATGCTTTGGAGCAGCTTGGAGTTTGGGCTAGGACTGTCAATGATCCCCAGGGTTGCAAGGATAGTAACTACCTATGAATCAGCTTCAATTAATCCTTGCCATCAATTAAGACTTACTTCTTCAAGAGTTCATAGAATCAGTACATGTATACAATGAGGAAAAGGCCTTTATTTAATTTTGGAGACATTCAAGATCTCTCCAGAGTAAGCACTTTCATGTAGGTTCCAAGATTCAGAATGTTAACACTTTAAATTGTATTTCCTCTTCTTATTTCACAAGCTCTGTTGGTCACTCTGGACTTAAATAATGCTTAGCTTCACATCTCTATTTACAAGAATCACAGATTTTTTGTAGAGGTCTATGACTTTAGAGATTCTGTGCTTTGAGATTATACTATCAGTTTACTTCTTTGTCTTTGGGGCTTTCTACCACTAAAAGAGTTTTACCAAATGCCTTGCTCTAATAATAGCTTATCTCAGGCTTCGAGACATACACATTTTACTTACACTTCCTTAATGACTGCCTTTCTTCCTCCAGAAAAGGTGCACACCTATTATCTCTATTTCTGAATCTTTTAAAACAGCAAATGACTTCATCAAGCAAATTTCTAAGGATGATGAATTTCATGGTCTCATCCATTCTGATAGTTCCTTATATCATGCTTCACATGAGAAAGATACAGGGATTCCCCAAGTCAGTATGAGCCCAATGCAGCAATCCCCTCTCTCTCTCTGTCTCTCTCTCTTGATCTCTCTCTCTCTATCTCTCAGTCAATTCCAATTCTCCCCTTTGTAAAATGGGAACTTCTTTGGTGGGCCAAACAAGTTCTAGTGAATAAAATAAAATAAAAACGGCACGGATCACCCCAAAAAAATTTTAATCACACAAGCATTAAAAAGTAAGTGCTTTCATCACCTATAGTGACTTATTCAGACTCTATAGGTGATGAAAGCGCTTACTGTTTAATGCTTGTGTGATTAAAACTTTTTGGGTGATCCGTGCCCTCTTTATTTTATTTTATTTTTGTTATGTTAAGAATGGTGACCATCCACTTCTGTTAAGTTCTAGTGGATGTTGGAGTCAACCTCTCCTCAAAGAGCCCTTAACTGAGTGTGGCCAAAGATGCTTCAGACATTGTTTGGGGAACCTTCTGCCAAACCATCAAGGTACAGAGAATTAGTGAACCACAGCATAAATGCAAACATATCAGTCTAGTAGGAATGCTGGCATGTATAAGTGCCATGAAAGCTCTGTATCAGCTTCAGGGGGCAGGCACATTACAAGTGATGAAGGACAACTCCACTGTGATATAGTACATAAACAGACATCACCCTCTTTGCAGGCTGGTCATGATAGCCTGGGACTTAGCTACTTAACACAACCTCTTTCTCCAGATAACATACAATCCTACAGAGTAGAATCCAGTGGCAGACTTCCAGAGCAGATACAGTCAGAACCTCATTAAAGAGTAAATTCTCCACAGAGAGGTCTTTCTGCAAGTCGTCCAGTAGTGAGGTATTCCTTAGAGAGATCTGTTTGTCTCCAAATACAACATACAACATAACTGTTCTGCTCTAGTACACCTCTCAAAGATGCCTGGATGGCAGATGCCTTTTCAATTCCCAGGATAGGAATGCTTCTCTAATGTCTCCCCAGCATGTGCAAGGTTCTTTGCAAGATAAAGAAGGACCTTCCAAAGATACTGTTGGTAACATCCTTTTGCACAGAAAATACTGGTCCTGCCTTCTAGTGGACAAAGGCAATCAGCAGAAGCTACCTGACAGGTGGATTTTCTTACAGAGGACAGATCACTGATAGTTGCAAGTCTTCAAACCCTGAATCTAACAGTTTGAATGATAAGCTTTTTAATCATTGTATGTACTTTTATTTTGAGGACATGCTACAGGTATTTAAACAGGCAAGAAAACCTGCTGCTATGAAATCTTGTTTTTGTAAATAGAACAGATTTCTCTTGTGGTTGCAAAACAAAGGACAAGACCCATCTCAAGCGGGGTCACCCTACTTCTTCATCAACTGTGTGAACTGATAGACTGTAGCTTAGTGTACACAATTACAGGCATATCTCTAAGGCATTTCAATCTGTTTACCACTGTATCCTCCTATATCTTCCATTCTATCTTCTGTTTTTCAGGTCAGACAATTTGTTAATGGAGTACTGGTCCATCAAAGAAAGCCATCTCTTCCATAGATTTAAATTATGTGTTCAGAAAAGTTTAGTCAAGCTCCCTTTGAATCGGCAATCAGCTCTTCCCTTAAATTCTTAACATGGAAAGCTGTTTTGTTGCTAACCTTCACTTCTGCTAGAACCTTTTCTGATTTACAGGCCTTTATTTGTTTCAACCTATCCCATTATTTCACAAAGGATGAAGTAAGTCTGAGAAACAACCCTTCATTAATTGCAAAGGTGGTCTCAGATTTTAATCTTAATCAAACTATTCAGCTCCCTGTCTTCAATCCTAATCCACAAAATAAGGGAGAAAGAACTCTTCCCTGTCTAGGGATACACAGACAACTCAGATTTTATCTGGATACTTTTTATCTCATGCTGATAAGAAAAACAAAATCCAGTTTCTAAACAAACTAGCTTCCAAAAAAGTAAAGATTCAATCTACTAGAGCAGATTCTAATTCAGGATGATTTCTGAAAAGTTTGGACATGGTAGACCATCACAGAAGTAGCTTCTTTGTCCACTTTTCAAACTTTTACCATTATAAATTGGATGCATTCTGCAAAACCAGATGTGAGTTTGTAAATATTGTTCTGCAGAACATCCTGGATTCTGGTTCAACTACCTCCTTCCTCATATATTTCTTAAGGCTTTGAGAAAAATCCAATTTGTGAGGAATTCTGCATCAGTGATCTTATGATGAGCATAGTATAGCTGTGTAGGTAACTTGCTATAATGGTAGATTTTCAGTAGAAATAACTGCAGTGCATATACCCTCCCTCCATCCTCCTTTGTTAGTTAGAATCTTTTGTCTTTCCAAGGATTTGGCTTAGAGTATATATGTTTCAGCATCTCTCCTTTTATTAGCAAGAAAACTCTGATTTTCCATGTATTTATATGTTGCCTTTGTACTTACATGTCCACTCATGTTAAGGGCAAACATGTGGCACATGATGAAGGAATCTGGCTGACCTTTGTAGACTGGTGGGATGTGTGGGTATTCTGATGCATAAATTCCATTTGTGAGAAAAACTGTAATAGTGATCTAGGCGAACATCCACCATTATAGTAAGTTACCATTGTAACTGTACTTTGTTTTCAGAAGAGAAAGGGAAAGCTATTTAAATGTGCATTTTGCTGGGTTTGAAACCTCTAATCCTTGTTCCCAAGGACAAATTTCAAGAAAGTTGGCACTGGTGTATAAAACTCTGTAAAAGTCAACAGCTGTTTTGCTCCAAGCAGCACTGAGTTTTGAAAGCAGACTGATTTCAGACATCCACATTAGCAGAGCTTAAATTTGCCAAAATGCTGTCCTGTCTGAATGTGTTAGAATTTCCTTCAGAAGAGAAAGAATTTGCAAACAAGATGCTTAGATTTAAAAACATGAATATTAATGGAAATGGAAGATTCTAAAATGCTTTTCTGATTGCAAAGATGGATTTTGCCATAAGAGACAGCGCTGATTGTAAAACTTCCTGTGATGATGACCTGCTCCAAGACACCGAATATTCTCCAAGTAATGGATCCCTGTTAAGCCTAGAGTGCTTCTGTCTGAAAAAAAAAAACAGTTCCTGCTTGTCACTTGAACTATTGTGGACTTTTCAAACTGGAAAGAGAGCATTGAGAGTATTCAGCGACTGTTAAATTGTTATCAAAAGTTATTGCAGTAAACTTTCAGACAGTGGTAGAAGCAGCACTGGACAGCTGTACTGTTTTTTTAAATACTATGTGTTAAACATTTTATTTTGTACCTCTTTGTGCATGAATATAATAGCTTCAGCAATGGTGGAACAGTGAATAGTACTGCAACCTCAAAGTAAATAGTTTTGAGTTCTGTAATAAGCTGGGTGCCTCCTGAATGGAATCCACATTTTCTTTCTGTGTTTAAAAGGTTTTTCCTGGCTACTATAGTTGCATTCCGTATCCCAAACACATGTGATACATAGACCAGTGACTAAATTGCTCATAGTTATGTGTAAAATCTATGTACATTGCACAAAAGAAAGGCATGGCATTCTATTTATGTTCCCTAATTTCGGTACCTATGTATTATCGCAACTAGATTTGTCAACTAAACACTGGCTGCTTCACAGTCGTTTGTTCTGTCAACAACTGTAGTCAAAGTGCATCGCACTGTGTGTGCGTGTCCCACAAATATGTGTTGCCTTTACTTTTATTTAAAAAAAATAGTATTTTGGTCCCTTGTGCAGATGTATCTGTACTATTATCAGAACCATTACTGTCATTTAAAAACTGTGATGCATGCTTGTTTCTTGTGGCAAAAAAAAACAAAAAAAATGCTGTCAAAGTGCATTCAGAAGTGTGTTTGTGTCCCGCTAGTGTGTGTTACTTTTACTTTTGGTAAAAAGCATACTTCTTTCCTCCTGTGAAGATGCATCTATGAACACAACTAGGGAATGAGCCATCAACATTAACATAGCAGTAAATAGGAATGACCATGACCGCTCAACTAACGTGTCAACCTCGGAGCCAGCCTCCTTTACAATTCAAAAGGATCAGTTACACATACTTTCTCATTGCAATGCTTCCTTTAATGGGTGATTAACACATTATGGGAAATAAAAACCTTAGAAATAATACCTTCTCTGTGTCTGTCTTCAGTTACTATCTAATAACTCCTTAACGGTCACTCCTTTAATGTTATTACTTTACATTCCTTCATATGATAGCAGCCACGCTCCTTCTTTCATGCATCTGCACTACACACAAAACAGGAAGAGAAATTTGTTGCTTGTTCCTGCTCCTGGTACTTAACCACTGTACTCCGACAATAATCTACAGTTTGAACATCCATTTTGAGAAGGAGATGCAGTCATCGTAATCCAAGTGTGCCAATTTTGCAACTGCAAAAATCTGGTTGCGATAATACATAAGTACCCTAATTTCTTATGGAACTCTAGGGATAATGTCAGCTGTCCATGGGAGTCACTTTAGGAGGCAAAAGCAACTTGACAGCATTAGAAGAATGGAAAATTGCTTGCACACTTGATTTCTAGGGTGTGTTCCATAATTTTGTTTATTGAATGTAAAGAATATCACTATGCTTTCAATGGATACAAGAATATTTCTCAAGGTTAGTAAATTATTAACTGTTGGTATCGGCCTTTCAGAGAGTGATTACTTTGCTACAGCTACCATTACCTAATGTGGCATAGCTGCCTCATCCTAAGAATGCTTAATAAGTGAAATATTCGATGTTCCAGATGGTTCCATCTGCTGTTAGATTGTTACGATAGGACTGTGCATAATACAAAATAGACTTAATAAACTTCAGTTACTGTTAACAAAACTGCAACGAATGCCACATAAATGAGCATGTGGTTGCAGCATTTCTAGGAAGATAATGTTTTGACTCCACTATTCAGTATAACTTATTTTGGTAGAATTGGTGCTGATTCCAGTTACAGCATTAGTCCGCATTTGCCATATATTCTTAATGTCACTCTCCATAAATCATAATTGATGGCAGTGGTGCAGAATGTGAGAATATAGCCCTAGCTGTCAGTGCCTGGTTGACACCATTGTAACTTCCTCTGATCATCCCTCAGCACAGTAATACCCCAAACATTCCCAAGATAACATTTCAACACATTTTGCTTACTCGTCTGTGTAGCTGCCATCCTGACAATCTGACTCAACTTTCCACTAAGCAGTGATAAGTTGACAGTTCACAGAACTTCATTTGAAATATGTATCCAGAACATATGTCCACTGGTCTGATGATATGACTACAAGATTAGTCATTGTAATATGGCCCAAGGTAATCAGCTACCAAATTCATTTATGAACAGCCTTGTATTTGAATTGTATAAAGATATCATATTTGAATATAGTATTTTTCATGCACTATCTGGGTTAAAATCAGGCAAGCTGTTGGAAGATAAGAATAGATTTCCAAGTATTTGCATCAGCCCTATGACAGCATTAAAATGTCAGCTAGATTGTGCATTAGTAGGCCTCCTATATGCACTCCTAGTCATTTGGGCTTGATTAGTGGTTCAAGAGTTTGAAGAGGGGCTGGTGCAGGGAGGTAAACAAATGATAAGGCTCTTGCAGCCTGCATCATATGTGATGTGAATGGGGGTACATCTTGGCAATACATGTTCTGTTAATGACTCCACAGTGGAAACAATATACCTAACAGGAGGCATTTACCTTCACAGGAGACAGAGTGACCAGAATAGCAACATTTGTTTCATAAACTGGTAATGTTTCCTTGTTGTACCCTCTATATGTCCTTTTAGCATTTCGCAATACATGCAGAGGAAAATGTAGATGCACAGTTTCCTGGCAGAATAAGAGTCATTTGGATGTACCCTGTAATGCACCATTTCTACTTTATAAACACGAAGTAACACTCCAAATATCTGTTATCAATATATGCTGAAACAGGAGGAAGTTTTGTTTTCTGCTCCTTCCAGTGTAACCTTCTGACCAGCTAGCACTAACTTGAACTCTAGCTCTTTTGAGTATCAATATACTTGTCAGAGGCCTGTGTAAAAGGATGGTTCTAGAACAGCAGAAAAAGGAGAAGAAGTCTTGTTCCACTTCTGATGCTGTGTTGTGTAGATGCAAGTCTAGCTGCAACTAACTGGTGCTTTTATTTTTACCTACAGCACAAGATAAGACACCTGCCTCATCAAGAAGGTGGAATTCCTTGTCCCGAGAGGGAATTTGCACTACCAACATTTATTCCATTATAATCCATTCTAATGCCACCTGCTACTTGACTATCATTCCAACTGATCTACAGCAGTCACTGTACAGATAGCAAGCAGCTGCCCATAGCTTTTCAGGCTGAGCCTGACTGGGTTACATGTGTTACCTGGCCACCAGGCCATTACTTATGAGCCCCACTCCCACGATAGCACCAGGTTTGTGTCTAAATATCCCAGTTCCATGTACAGCTCCCTTATGCATTGATAGTGACATTATGAGGCTAGATTTTGCAGACTGCTGCCTCTTCACAGATAAATAAGACAAAATTAACCCTAAAAATTAGCATAATGCTCTTAACAGCATAGCAAAAGTGATCCCAGTGGCATGCAAACATCTAAACCATGGTAAGGTTGTGATGCCAAGAAAAGTTACCTGGCAAAATAATTTTATAGTAACTTGTTGAGTACAAGAAATGTATCTAAAGACACACATGAAAATTTTTTACAAAACCAAATATTTTCATGTTACTATAAATGACATAGGCAGGGATAACTTTAATTATCTTCTTCATGTAGTCACAAAAACAGAATAAGATAAAATAAAAATTTTAGCAAATGAGTTAAGAAAAATATAATGCTTTTCTTAGATGTCTTGGTGGGTTAAGATGGAGGACAGACTACAAGGTGCAATTTCAGCCCAGCTCCTTCTGATAAACTAGAACCTAGTGATATCAACTGTCTCTCAGCACTCTTTAAACCAAAATCAAAAATAAAATACTCAACAAATACAAGAAATATGCAAATAGGAAACTACTACTAGTCTATGTAGCCAATGTTTGAAAGAAAAAAGTGAGAAAAAGACTCATGGCTCTGCTTTCCTAGGTCCTCATGTTAATGAACTAGGTCACTGGAAATGAACAAGACTTACTACCATACAGCACCAAACAGTTTGACAGCAAAACTAATAAAAGTTTACAAATTTCTGAAAACTGATATTTTCAAAATGGAACAGGAGACAATTGCAAGAGAAACCCAAACTGCAAAACTAAAAATGTTCATTATTACTCCTTGGAAAGAGACAACTGAAAGTATTACAATTTGGTGACAAAGGAGGACAAAAAGAATGACTGAAAATAGGATCTGCTTGATCTGGGAGTAAAAATGTTTCCCTAACAAATATGTTTTCACAGACAAATTGAAAAAAAAGTTTATTGGCAGCGTAATATGTTCAGTCAGGCTTCAGAGGGAAATGGGAAAAGACTGTAATTAGCCAAATGGTCAGATTTTAGCAACTAGGAGAGAAGACCGTCTAAATATTTGAATTGTATTAGAAATCAAAAGAAACACATACATGAGACGGCTCCAACAAGCAAAAGTAATGTTGTACTGAAACAGGACATCAGGAGTAGAAACTTATTTTTTATAAATGCCTGCACTTGTTAACTGGTTAAGGTGACTGGAAACAAATGTCCATTTCCAAGAGTGAGCTGGTTAACTGATTTGCTCAGAGTTACATAGTAGATAGCCATGCTTCCCAAATGTATCTGATAAGGTTTGATAACCTGGGGTTACTTTAAGAGGTATATGTAGGCTTAAATGCATGTGGAAGTAATCAAATCCTAGTAAATTTGGTTAAAGAAAGCAGCTGATTAACAATTTGGGGGTAATAATCTTCCACAATAACTGCCAGATGGGTCTACTTTTGTTAATCAAAACCACATTTTTCTGAATAACAGAAGTACGAGCCCACTTCTGCAAAAGTGCACTTTGATGGATCTGGTTCACCAAACCAGACATAAACAATGAAAAAAAACTACAAACATGATTTTGCAGGAGGGCAAGCCACCCTGTGCCCCCTACATCCCCGCTACTTATAGATGCATATATATATGTTATGGACAATAAAGAACATAGTTTCAGATTTATGGTTCTGAAACAAATTAGGACACAAATGTTTTCAGGTCCATGGCAATTGTTGCTGGAAAAGGAAGAGCTATCATGGCAGCTTAGGACATCTGCACACACACACCCTGGCTTAAATGAAGCAATATCGCTTACTTGTATTTTAAAACTATTAGCTTGTAAAAGGTAACATCTTTTGACTCAGCAGGGAGCTTTTGGAAACTCTCCATGCATAGCTAAGTCATATTTTTTGATTTGGTTCCACTTTGAATGACGCTGTATCTAGCGTCTAATACAAATGCATAGGGGACTTTACGAAGTGAAGTGTTGAGTTGACCTATATAGGATTTTACATTGATTAACTATTTAACGCATGTATTGCATTTAAGAGAACAACATAATGCCACATGGACATAGTGGTTTGTATTCATTTTTAACAAACCACAAAACTTATTAGCGTCGTCATAAATATTGAAACACATTAGGTTTACACATATTCGCTCAGTTATAAGCTGCAGGTATTATAAAAATTAAACACTAAAACTAACAATTGGTTCTTCTTAGAGCATATTTATAACAACAGGACATTTGAAAATGTATAGAAGTTTTTGTTTTAAAATTTTAAATTTCAAGACTTTAAACTTATAGGTGTTAACATTTGGAAAGCCACTCATGAGAGTTTTGTAGTTCCATGCTAACAATCATTTAAATGTTGGCACTATGAGGTAAATTTAAATTTAAATTTAAATGTTTAAGGCTTAGCCTTTGGATGTAGTTGCAATTATTACGTAATTTATAATTTACGTATTTGTGTATATACTTTTTATACAACATAAGAACAGTGTATATTACGTATATGAGCACTGATAGACATTATATCCCTTTATGATAGAAAAGGCTGGAAGTTTTGCGTTTTAAATGGCGAAATAATTCGCATTTTTAAAGTGAAGTTTTGTTTTGTTTTGTTTCTAATATTTTAGCTGCTGGTTCTGTATGATTTTAAACTTACAAGCTGTTGAATTGGTAATTGGCAATTTGTTTTCTAATTGGTTAATTAGTTAACAGCACTCTTTTTAAAGAAAGTTTGACACTACAACTGGTTGTTTCATTTTTGTCTGAGGAAGGGGAGATAGGAGTCTCTCCGAAAGTGCTTGTGGTTAATAAAAGCTCTAATATTACAGCGCATGGACTTTTGTTGCCTTCTTTGCAACAGTTTTACCGGACTGTGGATTTACTTTATTATCTGTTCTCCTTACGCTTAGCAGCTTGTTCCCTCGAATTTTTGTTCTTTCGTAGTCTGTTTGGTTTTTGGAATCAAAATTAATGAGATATTTTAAGCCTGTACAAAATATTACATAATTAATATTTACTGTGTTTAAATCTGGTTTAAGACCCAGAATTTAATGAATACTACCACTATAATGCTTTGGCTCCAGAGATATGAAAATGTCAATGAAATTTGAGGCCATAAGTTCATTTTGCCAAAAAACTTAAGATGCAGTCATGGAGACATAAGTGTACTAACTTGAAGAGTTTTGAATGTTTTTTTTCTGCCCATTTATCCTTGGAGATGGGATGGCTACAAAACAAGAGTTCAAAAGGACTAAATCCTCCAGATGCTTGAAGTACCTCTCTGATGGCAAAAAGTAACTCAGAAAGACGTGTTCCAATTCTTTTAATTTTCTTCAATGACTTTCCTTAGCATAAATGTAAAAGTCCTGTTGAAATGCACCACCAGTCATTCAGTCTGGGGGTAATACCCTCAGGTGTTAAGTTGCTTCATTATGAATCATTTGTAGGAATGATGCTTTATATCAGACATCACTAGGTTAACCTGATCATTAAATATTTCTTTTTGTATTCTCAGTCTACAGAACAGTAGAACCAAGTCCCTTGCTTGGCTTTAACATTCATCTTATGGAATGGGACTGCTTCTTGATATATAGTGGTGAAATCAAGAATTATCAACACATAATGGAATCCATTAATGGATCTGACAAGTGGTCCATCAATTCCCATCACAATTCATTGAATAT
Source organism: Protopterus annectens (assembly GCF_019279795.1). Classification (NCBI taxonomy): domain Eukaryota; kingdom Metazoa; phylum Chordata; order Ceratodontiformes; family Protopteridae; genus Protopterus; species Protopterus annectens. The sequence continues at coordinate 1,864,889,492 of NC_056728.1, read as the reverse complement.
GTACCTTGGAAATGTGAAGATTTTGAAAACAGGACTTAAAGCTGATGTCCTGCATTCAAGGAACACTTCTCAAAATCCTTTCAGTTTCTTTCATTACACTTGGCATATTAAATCTGGATAAACCCTTGCCTTTCTCCATACATACATGCTCCCCTTCCTCGAAAGCACATGGATATGTGTTATTCTTATAACTGAGTTCCTGATGTGTCTGTGAACCTTCAGCTGATGTATTACTTCCTGTTTTTCTTTTTCACCAAATAGAGTAGGTCATTCTGTATTTAAAAACAGGAATAGAAAGTAGATCTGTCTGGGGCAAGTTCCTGTCTCTACCACCCTGGTTATATTCTCTCCCTCTGCCTCTACTCAAGGCTCCATACCTCGCATTTTGCATGTTTTGAAATTTCAACAACTGACTTGAAGTAAACTAAATGATGGGTTTCTCCCACTGTAGCTTCTTGTAAGGCAGAGCGTTCTGTTTCCTCTCCTGCTAATAGAGACACTTGCATTTGCATTTCAGTGCCCTATTCTTCTGCTATGGAAGGCAGTACATAACAATACTCCTCCACAGATTGCCTTTTTGTAGTTTGGCTCAGGTCAAGTATAGAAAACGTATGCATTTTCTGTGTGAGATTTGGTGTTTGATAACCTATTCCTTCACTTCAGAAATTTCACACCACGGTTCATCAGTGATTATTACCTCTTCATTGCTCTCCTCTATCCCCTGAGCCTTTTCTTTACAAGGTCTCCTTTCCATAAACATCTGAGAACTTGAATGATATCCAGAAGAAGTTTCTTTCTTCAGGACCTTCTAGTGACCTCTGCCATTTGGTTATAATCCCCTTCCTCCTTGCTACTACCACACCAGACCACATTTGTAGCTGAACTAATGTTTCTGGAAGGGCAGCATGATATTCTTTTCAATGTATATTCATCCATATCATTGTTCCCCCTAGGGCTTATAATAATACTCCTAGAACATTCTTATTTTCAAATGTATTAATGTTCATATCTGTTGGTAGATCTATTTCCCTAATTTCAGACGAAGTAAAGGTAGGGCTATAGGTTGATTTCCTTGAGTGTCTAGCTTATTAAATTGGGGAAGTGGTTAATGAAAAGCCACTGCCCATTTCCCAATGTCTCCATAATTCATACAAATGAGAGAAATTCTCTCCAGTTATCATGTCATGAGTTAAACCTGTCAACACTACAGCAGAGTGTAATATTTTCCCAAATGTATTTAGACTTACACTGGTGCAATGAGATATTACCTGTTGTCCTATTGAATACAGATGACTTCCACAGTCCTTTCTGAAATAGTCTTCAGCCTGCAGATGTGATGCCCTTTTATATGGATAGCTATACTCTCAGATTCTAACAGCTTCTGATTTTTATATCAATCTAGTCATACACCACACCTAATTAATTTAACAGTGGCACAATAACAAACAGCAGTTTTAATCATTCTGGTAATGGTCTTATCACATTCCCTGGGTTCTGCATCATTTACCTTATTCAGTAGGCTTCAGAGTTTTATCAGAAATTACTCTAGTATTATAAAATTTAACAATGTTGTCTCTTTTCTCTCATTCAAAATAAAGTACATGTACAATTAACCCACTCAGCTAATTGACATTTTTTTGTATCTTGAGGTGACTCACTGTTACACAAGCTTTAAAGCATACAATTCACTCAATCAAAGTAACAAAACTTTCACAATCTTTTTGGTCAAACAGGCACACTTTATAATCACCATCAGAAATGACTGCTTAAAATCTGTCAGTCATCAATATCTTTCTCATGGTTTCCCTGCTACTGTGACTTTCTCATCTAGCAGCAATGACTGTTTAAACTTGACAGTCACCAATATTTCTACCATTGTTTGTTTACTATTGTGACCTTCTCAGATGAACTATCTTTTACATCAGATGATTGAGACCTTTTTATTCTATTTTTTCAAAAATCCTAGACATGAAATTTTCAGTCTTGAGTCTTTGCTCTGATCACATCTACAGCAACCAAGCAGTTTTTAACTTTCTTATAATCCATGTAGTCTTTCTTTTTATAAATGCATTGTGCAGACCCCAGACAGCTTTGAAGAAAATATCTGAACTCAGTCTACTCAGTCCTATCCCTTCTGGCAGACAATCCATTCAAATGTGTGACTTTAAATCCCAGTGTCAGAAGCTTCAGCAGTAGCAGGATTCTGGATGCTGCAATGGATTTCATGACTGCTACCATGCCTTCAGCAATGGCAGTGATTTTTTTTTGGAGGAGTCACTGCAAGGTAGTCGTTTCTTTAGCAATGCAGGCATAGTTTTCCTCCTCAGGAACATAGCACATGATTGAAAAGTATCAGGTTAAGAAGGTATACATTTATGGGAACATGGTGCAAAAAGTAGGAGGAAGCATTTTGTTTCAGGAATGCAGCCTGTGTCTAGAACAACACTGCACCATGATCAGAGGCAGATATGCCCTTTCAGGAATGTAACACAAACTTCTGAAAAAAAACAAAAAAAAAAAACAAGTAAAAACAGGGATGCTTAACTGCGTCAATAATGTGCTGTACTTCACTGCAGGAGTTAACACAGCAAGGATTTCTCAGCAGCGAAAGACCACAGAATGCTTCCACATAGTGGAGTTTCTGTATACTTGGAAGTTTTAGCTGATGCACACTCCAATATGGAAATAAAAACAGCAGTCACACACATTTTCTACCAAATATTTATCATACAATGGATCTTTATTTGTTAAAATAAATTTTAAGATTGTGATCTTTAAGATAAATGAAGTTACAATACCTTCAACATATTTAAGTTTGTTTGTTTGTGTCTTTCGGTTTTTCCCGGTTAGAGGTCGCCACAGCAGAACTCCGCTGCTAATGATTGGCAGTAGATTTTTACGTGCTGGCTTGCCGGGCCTAATGCACAACCTTCAACGAAGGAATGCCCATTCACGCACGTCGCCACACAGAAGACACTCTAACTGAGAATCGAACGGGCAACATCTAACTGTGAGGTGACAATGCTACCGCAGGACCACCACCGCAGTACTGAGTAAAAAAATATCTAGCTTTGATCTTTGCCTTACAAATACAGATCTTTTTGTTAGGAAAGCTGTCCTTTTGGGTAAACTACACTGCTTTCATTCTCCAGTTTCCCTTCTCCATGTATACTAACTATCTGTTTACTCTCAACTTTTCCCTTCACACTTTTGTCCTACTTGGGGTATGTAGCCCCTTCTTTTATATATCTTTTTTTCATACCATTGACTAAGTATTACACACATTCCTATCCCCTTAAAAAGAAAAGATAATATGGAAGCAACTGAAGTATGATTTTCACATGTGATAAATTGACACAGTGTGTTTTTGAAAGGTTTTGCTGTGTTACTGTATGTACACTGAAGTGGTCAATGTACAACATTAGATGAACGTTACATTGTCATAATCTATGTATGAGTTTTGACTGTAGAAAATGCATGGCTGATTTAGTGCAGTTTGAGGTGGTACTGCACTATCAGTCAGTGTGCAGAATTGGTTTGCCATACTCGTTAGGAGTATACAGAGCATGGTGGCTGGAATCCTGTCATGGATCTGGAAAACGACACAAATAAAAATCAGGTGTTGGATTTTAATGGTATAAGGCTAGTGTGGCCCTCAGTCATGGACATGTAAGTGCTTGAGTTGTGGACATTCCAGAAACCTCTCAGGCAACTGAGTTTGGCGAGTTATATCCCTATTACACTGGTAACATCTTTTTCAACCTGAGCAAGGTCACTGGTAAAGAGAGGGCAGACAAGAAAACTGAATACTGAAAGCAAAGCAAAGCCATGTGATACTGTATAACAAACATTATACAATAAAGGGTCATTAGTATTCAAAAACAATCAATCTGATTGGATAGCCAAACCAGCATGCTCATTGTAAATCAATCATATACCAAAAGAAAATGGCTGCTAAAGTACCATTGAGTGGCCAGACTTTATATTAGTATATGCTAGATAACAGCATTCTCAACCTCCTCTACCAAAACATGAGAAAAATCAGGTACATTCTGCAAAATTAAAGAAACATAACCCTTTAACTGATGAACTGCAAAAATCTGGGTACCATAATAGTTGAGAAATGCCAGAGGACCTGCTCTAAAGGTTGATGTAAAAGTGATTACAATGTTTGTAAAAGTGACATTTTCAAATTGGAGCAACTCTCTATGAAATTTATATATTTACAGCTCGAAGTTTTGTATTGGGAGGAATGCAACTAGTGTGAATGTGTACCACAAGAATTAAGAGTGTTCAAATTTCCGAACTGTATTAAGTTTGGAGACCCGCTGTATCGGCATCTTGTTGAACTTTTTAACAACACTGGTTTATCTGTTATGAGGGCTTTGGTGGACCATTATAAGGGTGATTTAGTTGGTTTAAGGTTTCAAATGCAAGAACCGGATATTAAAATCAAAGCATCTAATAGTTCAAGATCTCTGTTTGCTTTATATTCCAGTATTGGGGCGAATGTAGATAGCCATAGAACCTCTATTATTTCTAGGAAATAAGTCAAACTATGTGTGCTGCAAATTCTGTATATCTGTTAAGGTCATCTCAAGGGAATGGTGGACAACATGCTGGGCAGGCAAATCAGACCAATGTTTCTGCTACAACAGGTAGAACTACAGTCTCACCTGAGTCTACATATTCTGTTTCAATTTCTGATATACATCATGTTAATAATAACCAGGTTGTTGATTCTGCCTTACCCTCCACTTCATCTGGATTGGTACCCTCTACTATGACTACCATTTCTGTTTTGAAACATGTTTTTTCTTTCATTCCTGCTAATATGGTTAAAACTACTAAGTTAATTATAGACTTCAAATTGTATTTAAGGAAGCTCAGTCTTAAGTATCTCTTGCATGATGTTCCCAAACTGGATTCCTTTGGAGAAGGTTCTGGAGTATGTAGTACTTTTAATCTGCCTTTGAACCCCACATTACATGTGGTCAGTCATTTGTGTGAAAATGACTTTAGGAACTGTTTGAGGTACAAGCATAAGGTCAACAGCCTTCCTCAAGGGGAATGACTGCTCTGAACAAGTTGGCTACTAATAAAGACTTGCGAATTATGAAAGCTGACAAGAGTAAAATGGTAGCGGTCATGAAAACATCTGACTACTATCAAGCTATTTTAGATTTGAGTACATATGAGAATTGTTATAAAATGGTTACAGCTGAGCATATCAACAGATGCTTTTCTAATATTGATTTGACATTATTTGATTTGTTCAGTCAATAGGTTTTGGATTATTCTATCTATAAGTACCTAAACATTGAGTACCTTAGGTTGGCAGTGCTTTTTGGGATATCAAAGGTACATAAACACTGAATAAAACCCCTTTTAGGCCCACTGTGTCAGCTGTATTTTCTAAAACTGAGTCAATTTCTATGAGATTTTGAATCCAGTAGTTCAGAGTTCCATGTTTTATTTATACAATTCTTGGCATCTTTTGGAGTGGTTGTGTAATTTCACTGTTCTTGAGTCACCTTTTCTTTTTGCACCCCTTGATGTGATATCTCTTTACATCAGCATTAATCAGGAAGTTGGACTAAAGTACTTAAGAGAATATTTGAGCAGTTAGACAACCTTTGCCAATAACAAGAGCCACACTGTTTGTGTTTTGAAGGAAATGGTGTTTGAAAACAATTTTTTTAAGTTTGACAATCACTTTTTTCATCAAACTTTGTAAGCTGCAATGGGGACAAGAGCACCCCTCCCCCCTTTGCCAATAATAATGGCACTGTGGGAATCGAAACATTTTATCCAACATCCTTTGACAGCTAACATTTTGATCTATTAGCATTATATAGACAATCTTTTTCATTGTAGAAAGGAGAGTATGAACAGTTTTCCTCTTTTGTAAATGATTTAAGTAACACCACAGGTTTTTTAAAGTTTACCATTGGGGGTTTTGGTGAATGTATAGATTTTTTGAACATTCACTTGGTCTTTGATTCATCTCAGCATATCTTTACTAGTGGGATTTTCAAAAAATCCACTTTTGTCAGCCAGTACCTATATAAAGACTGTTTACATCTTGAGCACATAAAGAGAGGTGTAGTCAAGGGCCATTTAATATGTTTGAGTCATTTGACTACTGATCATCTTACTTTTATGAGTGAAATGTCCAAGCTCAATATTTTTTTGTTAGTAGAGGCTATGAACTCGGTTGGCTTGCCAAAACTGAAGAAGTTGTTGCCTTAAGAGACAGTACTGCATACCCTATTTTGGCTCTTCAAGGGCACCACGGTGCAACAAATGGAAATGTCTTACCCTCTGTTGATTGAAGTTCTTATATTTACAGTTTGGCATTTCCCCTTCCAATTTCAAATGAAATGTGGTTAATTAGGCACATTATTATAGATAACTGGAAAGTTTTGTTAAGTAATCCAGATTTGCTCAAAGCAATAGGCAACAAACCACCATTCACTTACAAACAATTGGTTAATGATAAGTCCTTTCTAGAAAAGAAAATGTGTTCCCCTTCACAGGATACTTCCACTATATTTTGAACTTTTTCTTGTGGGTAGTGTAAGCAGTGTAGATTTATCAGTAATTCCAGTGCTGTGGAATTTAGACACTGCAACAAAGTAGTGTGGGTCAAGGACAGATACAGTTACAAAAATGTGCTTTACACTGTTCTTTATAATTCTTGTGACTGTTTTTATATTGGAAAGACCATCAGACCTCTAAACAGGAGTGTTTACGAGCATGCTTTGGCTGTTAAGAAGAAAGATCCTTTGAATACCCTGGCTAGGCACTCTATCACATGTCAGAATTTCAAAAAGTTTTCATTTTTTGTGCTGGACACAATTGCTTTGGGCATTTTCAGAGGTAACTTCAAATCTTTATTAGAATGCCGTGAAAGTTCATGGCAAATTTATCTGGCAGCTGATCAGTTACCAGGTCTCAATGAGACCATTAATATTAAATGTTTTTTACTGATGGAGAGATTTTTGAGACATATATGCACATTTTTCAATTTTTTCAATTTTTAATTTTTTTCTTGAATTTATTCATTATAAATTTTATTTTATCTTATTATTTTATTATTTTCATTTTCGGTATGAGTGTGTATTAATATTTTGAAGCTATGTTTCAGTGATATTATTTACAACACCTACATTTTTTGATAATTTGATTGGTGGATTTTACCATGTGATCAATTATTTTCTTATTTAAGTCTGTTGTAATGGTTCTTAATTTGTTTTTCTGAAGAAGTTCTATTTCATATTAAAAAAATATTATCCTAGCACATGATTTATATTCTGGGTACATTAAATATTAAAAACATTTTGTCGATGTCCTCTTTCTTGTTTGGAGTGGTGATTCAGTAACTCTAGATGAGTTTCTATTTTATATCAGTAATACTGTACTCCTTTCTTAGGGGAGGACAACTAAGTGAGTGACAGGACAGGCCACATAACAACTGTCAGAGAGGCCGTGAATTCACTTATGATCTTGGTGGGATTGTGTTGTGTCTAAAGAATGGTACTCCTTTCCTAGGGGAGGACAACTAACTGAGTGACAGGACAGGCCACATAACAACTGTCAGAGAGGCCGTGAATTCACTTATGATCTTGGTGGGATTGTGCCAGATAATCAGGGCAAGTAATCTAGAATCCATCTACTGAGAATTAAATTCTCATTTGTTGCAGTTACATGTCCTGACCAACTGTCTTGTGTGACTAGATAAATGACAGGCTCATTGGTCACTTTCAACTTGGTTGCCAGGTCTTCAGTAAATATTTGCAAACAGGCTCAATCACACCTGTTAACTAGAAAATACAACAAAATAAAAACTCCTACAGATGCCTGTTTGTACATGGCAAAGGTATGGCATAGGACTGCGATAGGCCTGTGGTACATAGACTCTGCACATCATACAGGGAGCTTGACTCCATAAAAATGTTCTCAAACATTTTAAAATTACTTACCACCCCCTCTTTCTCCTAATGGCAAAGCAAACAATTAAGGTCACGTGTAAAGGTTTCAGTAATATTTTATTGAAATACACATGACGCACTAACTTCATGCCAAAATTAGTTTCCTGTTAAATTTTAATAATTTTAGCAAATTCTATATTAAACATAGTTGATGAACAGGAAACATTTTTTGTTGTGTTTTGTTTTCTGCTTTTATAGGTCAAAGCTCTAACATCTTAGTGACATCTATTTTGTGAGAATAATGTTTATAATTTCTGTTTTTTCACTGTTCATATGTTTCTACTATCCAGACAGCATTGAAAATGGAGCATTCTTCATAATATGCACATCTTAACATAAGCAATATCAAATCCATTACAAAGGAATTAGTACATGCAGAAAAAAATATAAGTAAATAATTTTGACATCAAGCTCATAGCTGTTTAGATAGAGATTTTGTCAATAATGAGGAATTCTGACCTACAATTAAATTATTGCACTGACATTTCAGGTAGACATGCAAAGGAAAAGTTAATTATCAGAAGCAACAGTAAGCTGTAACGTTGTGCAAGCAACGTCACGTCCTGCATCACATGTGCACGAGTAAAGTAAATTAGCAAGACTAATTAACTGCTATCCATACTTATGCATAATGCTCTGTTGTGATTTATGGTTACTTACAATGTAAGACACCCTGACTTGTCATAATAGCTTTCATTTTCTGTTACCTCAAGCCAAAAAGCATAACAGAAGGAAAATTGCCTAATGAGGTGATGAAAGTGTTGACAAATATTAACATACATCTCACCTGTACAGATTTTTGCAGAATATCCAGATTTTTGCCTCATATTTTTGGTCTATTTCTCATAAAGATGTGGTTTTCTGGCAAATCATTGCATGTTGAAGTCAGAAAAATAATGACAGACATCTGAGTTTCAGGATTCCTACCTTTCAAAAAATTCATGCTGATGCAAAATCTGTTATTCTAGCAACTTTTTAAGTTTGTAAAAGCAATATCTAAAAAGTGTCCATATTTTTGTGTCTTTGTCCCCCCATTAGTTATGGCTTTGTTCAGATTTCTTGCTCTAAGAGGTTGAGAGGTATGCGACATATATGATAATTGTTCACCTGGATGCACTACATAAAAGGATTACAGCTGGTTTTGCAGAATGAAGTTAAATATTTATTAATAATCCTTTATGCATATAGTAAGTGAATCAGGACAGGCTACCATGTTAGTGTCTGTCTCTATCAAGAAGGGTAAAAAAAAATGATGGCACTGCCATCTCTGACACAGGATAGATGCTTACTTATGTTGGGTTGGTGATCTGAAACATCTTGTAGAGTTCAGAAAGGAAGATCGAAGGATTAAGGGGCATGAAGATTAAATAACAGGTATTTTGGCATATCTGAAAATCCATAAACAATTTTTAAGTGGTGAAGGAAAGTGGGTGAACCAGGAAAAGGCAATGAGGAATGCAAATATTGTAAAGGTATGTCTTACAGAATTAAGTCCATTCAGTAAGAGGTTAAGATTTCTGCCCATCGTAACTACAGAGTAAGTGGTTCGGTCCTGACCTCTGGTATCTGAGTGGTGTTGTACACTGTTCCTGGATCCATGGGGGATGTCATGAAATAAAGACAAAAAAGCAAATGATACTCCACACCATCAATAAAAATTTAATAGAACAACAAAGCTTTCAGATACAAACTATCCTTCTTCAGTGTCTCACATAAAACAGCCATTAAAACAGCACTTTTTTCTCATTCAAGCATATCACATGACAGCAACCTATCAAAAAACAGCAATCAAAGCAACACTTAAACTTTTAAAAGCACAGTAGCAATATAACATGTATAGTCATTTTTTCTTCACTTTCTGTTGTTTAAATTTTAACACTGGTTTCAATGTAACCTGTTTGTTTAAACCAGGATATTTATCTGCTTCTGGGCGGATAATCCACTCATTCCTTCATGTCCACATTATTTACAAGGTCTCTTTGTCTAATATTTGGATAAATTACATGTATAACTCTAAAGCTAAACTGATGTGAATCATCAGTCTAAAGGAATTAATCAATATTCCTCTCCTAATCTCTGACCTGTGTTCTATAATCCTGTCTTTTAATTTTCTAGTCGATTTTCCTACATAAAAACCCAAGCATTTTTTACAAGTGGCAAGATAATGAATGGTGTGTTGCATGTTGCACTACAAAAAAAAAAAAAAAAATTTCTTTCCATTTACAGGATGTATAAATTCAGTGGACTGGTTTATACTTTAACAGCAAGAACAATTATAACAGGGGAGGGTACCCTTTTTATTAAACGTTATTTTATTGTTGTTTAATAAGACGTTCTTATAGCATAATAATTTCTTTAAATTATTACAATTTTTATAAGTAAAGCTGGGTCTACATGGAAGCCAACTTTCATGATCAGGTATAGCTTTCAGGATATTCCAATTCTTACTTATAAGATCCTCTATTGTTCTACTAGCTCTAGTATAAGTCATAAGACATCTCAAGGGCTGTGATGAGGTCACTCTCGACCCTTCAGAAGCAGTATCAACCTGAGTAGAAAAATAGGGTCTTGCTTTTGAATCCCTTAATCTTAAGGCATCCCTTCTAGCTGTTTCTATTTCTTCCATATTATAGCCCCTCTCAATAAAGTTATTAGTCATTTCTTGCATCTGGACATGACAAAACTCTGACTGAGTATTCAGTCTACTGGCTCTTAGATATTGACTCTTAAGGACACTTTTAAAGGTCCTTCTTACATGCATGCTTCTCTTGTGTACGTATTTATTTACCTGTACATCTTTCTTATATATGCTTGTCTCTAAGCCTGACCTTGTCATTTCCAACCTAACATCAAGAAAATTTACAAAGTCCTCAGCAAATTCCATCTCAAATTTAAGAAATTCAAGGGTGTTGTTTAAGTATTCATAGAACCCATGCAACTCTGCAACAGTGCCATGACAAGCCAAAAAAATATTGTCTACAAAACACTTGTAGAACGATATTTTTGGTGCATATATATTAGAATTTCCATACAGGTATACACTTTCTCATCTAGTCAATGTTAGATTAGCATACATATTGGCTATAGCAGTGCCCATGGCTGTTCCTGAAATCTGGTGATAGATCTGTTTATTAAAAGTAAAAATATTATTTTCCAAAACTAAATCTAGTAGTTCACATATAGTTTCAATATGTCTAGCAGGAAAACATCCATACTCTTGAAGAATCTCTCTGATATAATCAATTTCACAACTATTCGGAATCACAGTGAACAAAGATTTTATATCTAATGTCACCAGAATCAGACGGTCATGGGCACAACCATTATACCAAGTGTGCAATTGTGTTAAAAAAATCTCCTGTGTCCTTAATGTTACTAGGTATATATTTCAAATAACCCTTTAAGAGATCCTATAGATATACTGATATGGATTCAGTCATCCACCCCCTCCCCGATACTATGGGTCTCATCAGGGGTCTCTCCAAAGATTTATGGATTTTAGGTAGTCCATAAAGCACAGGGATTATTGGACATGGTACACTAAGAAAGTGGAGGATATCAACGTCTATATCTCCCATTACCTGTAGCTCATAAATACATATATTGATTTTACTAATCATGGCATCTACTTCCTTGCTACTAATATGTTTAAATGTAAGTCCATCTGACAATAACTCAGTCATAGACTGTAAATATTGTTCTAAATCCATTACTACAATGGCACCTCTTTTATCTGCCTCCTTTATAACTGTGTATCATTCTGCAATTATTTCAATGCTTGGGTCTCTTTAGGTGTTAAATTATATATTTTCATGAAATCTTTTCTATCATAAATATTATGAATTTCCTTTTCACAAATATTAGTGAAAACATTAATGACTGGATCACTAACAGGAATAAATGTGCTACTTCTGTTTAGATGGTTAACCACAGCACCATTATTGCTCTTAAAAATATTCTTTAAGTTCAAGCCCCTTGAGAATAAATTTAGGTCAGTAATTGCATGTATCAGATCATCAGTACCTGCCAGAACAAACTTAGTTCCTTGTGACAATAGGGACATTTCTGCCTCAGTTAGCCTATAGTTAGAAAGGTTAATAACCATTGATGATTCACCTCAGAAGTCTCTTCATTTAAAGTCACTTTAGCAATAGTCTGGTCAGTCTCTATATTAGAACATATAAAATGTTCATTAGATGGAGCAGGGACATCCATATTAATAGTTACTATCACGTTACTACTAGCATATTGTCCTATCCTCTGTGGATCTCCCATCAGTTCCAAACCATCAGACAAGTCACAAGTGCTTATATCTGTAGTTGTTATTACATATATATTAATAGGATATTCTATATTCAAGATTTCTCCTATTATTGATGTACTTTCAGTTATACAATCAGGTTTATTTTCAGATCGAGTTATACCCAACAAGTGCTTAGGTGTCGCTCCAGTATCACCCATATTAGAATTTGGCCCAGTCACATCAACTACTCGATCAACATATTGATCTACAGGATCATCATGAAGGACTGGCAACTCATGACCATTACATTTTGTATTCAAAAGGGGGCTTAAAGAGCCCTTATTCTTAATTTGTAAATAGCAGTCCACTGTTTCAACATGTGACTGGTCAGGCCTACTGACATATTTATTCGCAAAAATATCCTTATCAGAGTTACAACTATATAAGAGGGGGGTCTTATTGCAACTAAAATGCCACAACTCAATGCAGTATATGTGGGGGACTAAGACACTGCGGGATGTCAATGTTGGAGTCCTATACACACCTCTCAGCCTCTCTCAGCAAGTCATCTGTACAAAGCCATAAAGAAATGTATGGCAAATGCCCACAAATAGGGACAGTTAAGAAATATTGCTTTGACGAACTTAGACAGTGATATTAGAACAAGTCTTGCTGTTGCATTAAATCTCTAAAGGGTAAGAAGTCTAAAACTCAAATGTCTGTCATTACTTTCTAACTCTGATCTGTAATGATATGGCAGTATTTTCCAAGACAAACACAATACTGCACTAAATGGGCTTGAAATATGAAGCAAACATCTGGAAAGTCTGTGGTAATATGTACAATTGAGAGGTATGCCCCCCTCCCCCCAACACACCCATGTTCCCATAGAAATGCAGTAACATTTATGTTTCTAGGGCAATAGCAGCAGACCACACATTCTCATGGCTGTCCCAATCAACTTGCTAACTTGTTCCATGCCCACAATATCCAGAGGTCAATGTTCTATGTTTGTGCATGGGTAATACTGTCAAGAAGTAGACAACACTTACTGTTGGCTGTTGTGGTTTAGTGATCTAAGTACAGTACTGTGGTTGACAGGGTCTGTAGTTCCAGACTGTCCATGCTAACTATTTTGCATGTCAGCTACACCTGTGGTAGGGGTTGTACACACTGTCCAGAAGGCAATATTTGTTACTGCAGGAAAGCTGGACAATGGAGGGACAGGGTGCCATGCATTCAACAGGGACAAGTCATAAATATTGCACTTACAAACATAGAAAGTTGATACAGCTGTTGCAGTAGCATGAATTCTCTGCAGGTCAAGAAGTCTGAAACACGTCTGTCAGTATTTTCTAACTTCAGTCTGTAATGTATTCACCATTATTTGCCACACAACAAAGTATTATGAAAAATGGGCCCAAATTATGAGCTAAACATTTGCACAGTCTGTGAAGATAGGTACACTTGAGAGGTATGCCCCCACCCCTCAACATACTTGTGTTCACATAGAACTGCAGTAACATCTATGTCTATAAGGTGATAGCAGCAGGTCACACATTGCCAGGGCTGTCACAACCAACTTGATAACTTGTTCCATTTCTGCAATATGAAGGGGCCAATGTGCTATGTATGTTTCCGGTTAATAGAGTCAACAAGTAGGCACCACTTACTGGTGGCTGTTGTTGCTAAGTGGGCTAAGTACAGTACTGTAGTTGTCAGGGTCCATGGTTCAAGACTGGCTGTAGTAGCTATTTTGCATGTCAGCTATGCCAATGGTAGGAGTTCTACACACTGGCCAGAACTCAATATTTCTTACTGTAGGAAAGCCTCACAATGGAGGGACAGGGGGCCACACATATGAACAGTACACAAGGTCTGAGTAACCTACACAGTGCCTACTACAACAGCAGGTTGTGACAAGTCAGTCGAGTGCCAGGATATAAAGGTTGCGACATCACTGTGTCAGCACTGACAAGTAAATGGGCACCATCCATACCCATGTAATGACAGGGTGTCACAGAATGTCCACACGTATACCTCATATATCTGTTCTGCTTGTCATAGCATTGCATTTGCTTGACAAACTATTGGCAAACCAATAAAGGTTGATCTGAAAACAGCAATGACAGACTGCAGAGATGCAGATGTCATCCCCAAAAGTAATTGCAAGCTAATACAAAACTGTTCCACCAACTGTGTACATTTGGAAGACCAATATTAAGAGCCTGTCTCCATGTCTGGGCATGTGTCTGACTGTTATATATGAGCCTGTTCGGATGTCTGTCTGTAAGAGTCTGACAGCTATGGCCAACCTGTAGCATGACGATAACAGTGCAACACAAACTGTCTGAGGACCACAGCAGATCTATGGGGCACAATGATGGACAACCCGCTAAACAGGTACAGCCAAAGGTGTGAGGTCTGTAACTCTGTGTGTGATGTTATGACTTCCACCCCACTCACACCATAACTACAAATACATAACAGCAGTAACTGTGAACAAAGGTCGTGACTGCACTACAGAAGGACAAAGAGACACATATAAGGGGGAGGGAAACCAATGGCCAGACAAACATAGACTGTGTCCACTAGAACAATTTCTGCTGTAAAATAGTTCCCTGCAGTGTATGTGGTCAGTAAACAAATGTCTGTCAGCTCCGTCACATCACTCTATACTGATCTGCCACTCACATAAAAGGAAATCACAGTGCTATGTAGAATATACCACACATATTATGGAAAACTCTGCTCAGTCCAATGTACTCTGTACCCACACCAGGATATGACTCAGTTAATAAGGACAGTACATAGCCAGGAGATTCCTCAAACAGTATGTCACTGAGGTGCTGGACTGTTTACACAACTTCATCAGCCATTCAGCTTTAGCACACAAAACCCTGGAGTGGACTACAGCTACCTCTGGAATGGAGTCCAGCCCTTAATATTGAAGGTCTTACAGGGCATGCTCCTACACTTAGAGAATTACAGCCCATGTAGAAACCCACATCTGACTATACAACTCTGTTGTCCAAATATGTTTTCACATACAGACAGCTAGGTACACCTTAACTGTGTCTCCCCATCCGCATCAGACAGGATTACCCGCAGCTATCTGGAGGTGGGACATATGTGATATATCTGCATCTGTTGAGTGTGATAGGTATGCATATATATTGGTAACATATACGAATATATCAACTATAGACAGGAAGAGACAAGGGGAGGGAGAGACCAACAAAGATGGATAGAAAAATATAGAGACAGACAGAGAGGCATAGAGAGAGTGAGACACCCTGAAAGGCATAGAGTGATGTCCTCATGCCGACAGTTGGACACTGATAGCAGCCACTGGCATGTGCCAGTACGAAGGTGACTTCCACTGTGTAATAGAAGTCAAGTAAGGGTTGTAATCTCACCTCACCTGCCTTGTATATATATATATGTGTGTGTGTGTGTGTGTGTGTGTGTGTTTGTAGGTTAAAGTATTTTGAGGCCTTTTCCACGCAGTGAACTTCAAAACTATTCTACTTTACAAGGTTGCTAATGTCATTCACCTTAGAAGTACCTTTGGGCACTATTCAGCTTTGTAAGTTCTGTGGCACATGCAATAAATAAGTAGTGCTAAAGTGCCTACAAGTGAACAGATAAGAGTTCTAATCTGAGCATTGGCAACTGTATGTGTGTGTTTGTAGGTTACAGTATTTTGAGGCCTTTTCCACCAAGTAAACTTCAAAACTGCCCTATTTTATAAGGTTTGTTGATGTCATCCACCTTAGAAGGACCTTTGGACACTCTTCAGCTGTATAAGGTCTGTGGTGCACGTGATAACTATATAGTACTATAGTACATATATATATATATATAGATAGGTAGGGGTTGTAATCTCAGTGATGTCAACTGTATGTGTATTTGTTTGTAGGTTAAAGTATTTTGAGGCCTTTCACACCCAGTACACTTCCCATTGCCCTACTTTACAAGGCCTGCTGATATCATTCACCTTAGAAGTACCTTTGGAAACTCATCAGCCTTATAAGCTCTGTGGCACATGTGATAACAATGTACTGTGATAATACAAATGATTAGGTACATAGGAGTTCTAATCTCAGCACTTGTGACTGTTTGTGAGTGTTGTCTATACAATTTTCAGGCCTATTCCACCCTGATGCCCCCCATTGCATTACTGGATAGGTAGGGGTTTTAATCTCAGACTGGCAACTGTGTGTTTGTGTGTGTGTGTGTGTGTGTGTGTGTGTGTGTGTGTGTGTGTGTGTGTGTGTGTGTGTGTGTGTGTATGTGTATGTGTCTGTGTGTGTGGAAACCTATTCCACCTTGTTGTCCCCCCCCATTGCATTACTTTACAAAGCCTGCTGATGTCATTCACCTTAGAAGTACCTTTGGACACTCTGCAGCCCTATAAGATCTGTGACATGTGTTAATGATGTAGCACTATAATATAAATAACTAGGTAGGTATGGGTTCTACTCTCACCACTGGCAACTGCTGGTGTGTGAGACCCATATACTCTATGTGTGTTGATTATACCATTTGGAGGCTTGTTCCACCCTGGTGCCCCCCCATTGCATTACTTTACAGGGCCTGATCATGTCATCAACCTTAGATCCACTGTCGGACACTTTCTGGGCGTATAAGCTCTGTGGCATATGTGATAAGGAAGGAGTACTGTAGTACATAGAAGTGAGTAGGTAGGAGTTTGAATCTCAATGTAGCCAACTATACTACTGTGTGTGTGTGTGTGTGTGTGTGTGTGTGTGTGTGTGTGTGTGTGTGTGTGTGTGTGTGTGTGTGTGTGTGTGTGTGTGTGTGTGTGTGTGTGTGTGTGTGTGTGTGTGTGTGTGTGTGAGAAGCATATTCCCAGTGCTTCTAGTGTGTGTTGGTTATACCATTTTAAGATGTGTTGACCCCTCCGCATGGTATTAATTTGTCATCCACTTTACACTGCACTATGTTAAACTCATCTGTACAGATGTATGCAGAATGTCCAGATGTTTGCAACATATATGTGATCCATGTCTCCTAACAATGGGGCTTTATGACAAATTATTGGCAAATACTTGACAGCTGCTGTAGTTACACACATATCAGCTTCAGACGTCATACCCATCTGAAACATCATGGTGATACAGTCTGTTACCCTATCACTTGCACAGGTTTGTAAGAGCAATATGTGAAAACAGTCACTATTTTAGGTGGTTTATCCCAACATCCATGAAGACATTCTCAATATTTATTGGTGTAGGAGGTTGTGAGTTATTTCCCTGGCATATAATCTCTGTGGCGCATATAATATGCATGTAGCACTATAGTACATATAAGTAGATAGGTAGGGGTTCTAATCTGACTATTGCCAACTGTGTGAGTGTATTCTGTTTCTGTATGTATATCTCCTGTGGCTGTATTGCCTGTATGTATGCAATGTTTATACCATTTTATGTGCCTGTTCCACCCTGTTAACTCCCCCATTGCCAACCTACTCACAGCCCCTACAGATGTCATCCACCTTACAAGCACAGTTACACATTTCCTAATACAAAGGCACTGTGGCACATGCAATAGTCATATCAGTCTATATTGTACATAACTCGAATCGTAGGTCTGCTAAATGGAAAAGTGTCAACTCTGTGTGCATGTGTGTTTCAATGCATGTCCCCATGCAGCAGTGTGTGTGTGTGTGTGTGTGTGTGTGTGTGTGTGTGTGTGTGTGTGTGTGTTTCAGATGTCTTCACAATGTTAAGGGCCTGTGAACCCCCCATTGGCAATCCTAAAAGCCCCTGCAATTGCCACTCACTGGAATAGTAGTGGCAGTCACTGCAACATTATAGTAGCTCTGTGGTTCTTGCTTTATGTATATAGCAATATTGTTTGTAAAACTAGGCAGGTAGTGGTTCTACTGTCAGCAAGGGCAGGTCATGAGTGTGTGTGTATGTATGTGTGTGTGTGTGTGTGTGTGTGTGTGTGTGTGTGTGTGTGTGTGTGTGTGTGTGTGTGTGTGTGTATATACATACCCTTGCAGCAGTGTAACTGTGTTTTGGATACCAGCATACCTCTCAACCCCTCACAGAAAGACATCTGGTGAAAGCCATATGGAAAAGTGGGGACAAAGGCCAAACATTGAGCACAACCTTCACATATTGCTGTGACACACATGGCAAGTAGCTACCAGAACAAGTTGTGCATTGAATACACTTTCCAAAGGGTATGTGTTGTTACATGACAATAGCCATCATTAATCGGTAATGTTAGTGTGTCATGATTTTCAAACAGTTTGCCAGCAAACCACAATGTCATGACAAACGGAGATAAAATTTGTGTCAGACATCTGGACAATCTGCAGACATATGTAGAGGTTACAGGTATGGCCACCATCTGTACCACTCTGCAGGTTGCAGTCCATGTTTGCCAAGGTGTGACCTGTGATTACAACTGAAACAATAAAGAGCTCCTGAGAGTACAGGACAACAAACATTTTCTACAGTTGTCTACTAATTGCATAGAGCAGTTATTGCACATCAGAAGCAATGTGATGTTATGACAAATAGCGTCAGTTAAGGTAATGTCACACAAATAAGGTTTCATAGTAGCGTGATATATTTACAAAAGCATTCCTAACTTCAACAGCTAATTTGGCATAGTGGGACATTGCTCTGAGTGTAGTGCACAGGGTTCTTGGTTCACGACCTGGAAGGGATGGCTTTTTTCCCTAATGTTATAATGCATGATATATTTACAAAAGCATTGCAAGCTTCCACAGCTGATTTGGTGTGGTGGTGGATTGCTCTGACTCTAGTGCATAGGGTCCTGGGCTCAAGACCTGGCAGAGATGACTTTTTTCCCCTAATGTTAAATGAGTGTAATGCATGATATATTTACAAATACATTAGCAACTCTCACAACAAAGTTGGTATAGTGATACGTTGCTTTGACTCTAGTGCATAGGCTCCTGGGTTCAAGTCCAGGCAGTAATGACTTTTTCCCCCTAATGTTAAATGAGTGTAATGCATGATATACTTACAAAAGCATTCGTAATTTTCACAGCAGATTTGGTGTAGTGGTGTGTTGCTGTCACTCTGGTGCACAGTGTCCTAGGTTTGAAACATGGCAGGGCTGGTTATTTTGTTACTGGACAGAAGAGAGGCTGAATGAGATAGAGTGATTAAAGCAGTTTTAAGCAGTTTTAAGCAGGTTTGCATGGTTTTGTGTGACACTAAGCGGTGCCAAGAGATGCTTAGCTTCCCTTAGCTTTGCATAGTGGCACTTACTTCTGCTTAAACCCATGGTAATTCCAAAAAAAGAAAAGAAAAAAGGGGTGATAGGAAAGTGGTGAAATGGGGGCAAGTAGGGGGGGAAACATTATGAAAGGTAGCTAGGGATGTGCAGGACAGGTATAGGAAAGGACCATAGCTCTTCATTTCTTGAGCAGCAACAGCTGTGAATGATGTGGACAGTTTGGAATTTAGAGCATCACACCTCACAAGGAGGGGTGTGGGTGACATACATTTGTTGAGTAATTCAAGGGTAAAGTGATTAACGTCAGTGTACGTGGGCAAGAAATGGAGAGCTATGTATGGGATAAGATTTTTTTGTGGGGACAGATGCCCCCCCCTTTTTAAGGTGAGAGTGGGATGTCGGGGAAGGGTTTTAGGTACATTTGGGGAGGTAAGTTGGGTAGGAGAGGTTGCTTTTGCAGACAGACAAACAGACAATAGAGCAGATAGGGGCAGTGTATGACACATGAGGGGGGTAAGCATCTTGGATGGGGAGGCTGGTTGGGAATCAGAGGGCCACGTGCCCACAGATGGAAACAGTGGGACTGAGGTCCCCACCCATGGGCAGTCACCACTGCCAATTCACAGCCCCAAAGGTGGCTGTGCTGGGGGCTGAATGATGGAACCAGCCTGACCCTCGAGATATGCCAGTCTGCCCTCGATCTGATGCAGGCATACATTCAGGTCCCTCTGGATGATCCTGCAAATGGTGACAGGTTCCTCTCCATCCCCTGATGTGGTTTCACCCAAGGGTAGTGCAGGACCAGTGGAGAAGGCAGTTCAAGGTTTAGTCTCAGACGTGCTGGGACCTGGTGCCATGGCCAGATGAGACGGGACTGGCAGATCTGCTGGGATCTACCTACCCAAAAGTGCTATGGTGTTAAGGTTTTTCAAGGTGTATTAGTTAGTCATGAACAGAACATTCCAACATTAGTTATAACATCATGCATGGGTGTTCCAATTAACCCAGAACAATAGAATTGTGAAAAATGCATGGCAACAGAACACACACATAAATGGAATAGCAGTCATTATTGTAACTACATGCCAGTAACATTTACGGTAACAGGCCACCAACAATAGAATTTGAACAAGGTATGTTAGTACTGAACCATTTAAATATATGAACAATAATAGAACAAATGTCCCAACATTAGGTTTTGAGAACAGTATATCCGTATTATGTGAATAATAATTATTGAAGCAGTTAAGGGGTTGGGGGAGAGAAAACAGTCCATTACCAACTGTATAGGCTTATATTTTCCACAACAGTACTGCTCAATACTTTACAGGTCTGCCTTTACTGTACATCTATCTGAGGTATACAACTACTGTAGCACATACAAAGCTGTTAATCTGTTAACCTGGAATGCTATGGAGCAAGCTGTGACAACTGTAGGTACAGGAGTAAAGGGGACTTGTACATGTCAAGTTTACATATATGACTAACAAGGTGTACCCTGCAGTGATTTTGTGCGAGTGTGCTAATGGCAAACATCTACTGGATTTATATCTGTGTGCAAGGTTATTGGCAACAGTGGTAAGTAGCCATGACAGAGTGACACTTGAGAGACATGTATTGGGAAGAGTTCATAGTGTATATAGCTATCCTGCTGTCATTTGTAGGCATGAGACTGGGCACTGGAACATTTGTACACAGTTTATTAGTATACTTTTCATACAGCTAATACAAGCATTTCTTTGCCTGTGAACCCTGTGAAGGAAATATCTGTTAACACTACCTGACACTTTCTACAAATACTCAGGACTACTTGTGTGTCACTATGAACACATCTTTGTAGCAGTCCCTGGATCCAAACCATGGAGTGTGCATGCAAAATTAAGAAGATACTGTTGTCAGCTGCTTGACTGATTTCTGCCTACAACACACTTGGTCACACATTCTGATCTTGTAATATAAGTGGACTGTCACAGTGTCATGTGTGCTAGAAAGTGAACTGTGTATTAATACTTTGCATGCAGGTGTACATTTTAACCTCTAGTGAATGAGATTATGTGTGATCTGTACAGACCATAGCAGGTTTCTGGGTTGCATACCCAACCCATACACATTTGCACATCATATATTTGCAGTCTCCACCTATTACAGTCTCATACTTGCCTGCATCAGCATACCTTCATTCAGAAATACATATTGCTGAAATGCAAAGGTTAACACTAATGCAGGGAACACACTATAATACATTACATATTACTATTCAAGGTTCAGATCTTAGTGCAGAACATATATCCCTTTTCATTGTATCATGTTTTACAGCTCCACATCTACAGTTTGGCATGACAGCTGCCTAGCAGACAAGCCACAGTGACTGAATGCTCTCATAGCCATATTTGCTGTGTAGCACATGTGCACTTGTATTTCTTCAACAACAGAACAGATTAAACACAACAGTTTATGGTAATAACTGTATTTATGGTGACATGATACAGTGGTTTATTACATTCTAACTTTTAAATTCAGTTGTACTGCATATCCTGTAGGTGATGAATGTATGTCAGTTATTACTTACATAGTAGCAAGCACAGTATACTTTATTAACAGATTCATTCCTACACAGTATTGCTACAGTATTTGCTTCCTTTCATCAATAGTAGCTTGTTTGCTGCCTTTATCTGTATTATACAGTACCTGCCATTAGTTACTTATATCAATTTTGGTCTAACAACACATTTAATCAATATACTCAGAGCACACTATACCTAATAGCAGTAAACAATTACACTCTCTTATTTATTGGACTATATATATATATTGAAACTTTATCTGTACTCACCACTCATCCGGCATGGGCGTCCATGTTACAAGCCCTCTCCTCTGCAGCTGTGGAGGGAAAACACATCATTATGCATACCTGTTTATCAGATATTCATACTATAATTTGATAAATCACCAGTAGACATACTTACAAACTTCTGTGGCATTCTGGGCTCAAGCATCTTGGATCCATTTGGCCAAGAGTGCCTCCTTCCTCCGTCTCAGGTTGTCATAATGATAACAGATCTGCTCACCAGTTTGGCGGATGCCAATGGCACTGGTGAGCTCATGTGCCAGACAGTCCCAGACCACAGACTTGTATTCTGAGCCCTGGTACTCGCCCTGCAGCAGTCTGTCATTATGATTCTTCATGAGGAGTCCAGCCATGACCCTGGACTCAAGGATGCCCCAATGCTGCACCTGAAAGTGCGCTCCCTCTCCTACACCTGCCATAGTTTCTACAGGGATCAATCTCCAACATGTTCTGCCTGTATTCCCACCTGTGAGTTTTAAATAAGGCCACATTCTAGCCCTTTGCCATCATTGGGCAATTTTCAAAAATGTTGAGCAGTACTTAGCAATGTGCAAATCCACTTAGTTGACTTGAATACTGTTTAGAATGGGACTTCTTAGCAATGCTCAAACCAGCTAAGCAGAGCTGAGCATTGCTAAGTATTGCTCAGACAAGTCTTGTTTAAGCATTGCTTAGCTTGGCTTAGCAGTGCTTAGCAAAATTGAGCTAAGGCCAAACAAAAGCTTTCATTAAAAAAGTCAAAATTGAATATTAATTACTTATTACTGATACATTATTATTAACTGTATATATTTTGCTTTACATGACCTCCCCCATGTGCTTTCATTACATTACCTTGAGGTGTGTCTGTAGTGTATGGGACACTTGTGTTTAAATGGGGGTTTTCACCTCATATCTCCACTAACACTGGGATTTTGGACCAGCTACACTACCCTGGGTAACAAATAGTAATTACTACATCATTAAATAAAATAAAAAAATAATATCAAAATGTTCTCCCATGTAAAAGCTGAATGGCCTGTTTTGGTATTCGAACCATCTACCTATTGTTTGTAAGGCTTTGGCTCTAACCACTCAGTGATGAGTATTTCAGCTATGCATTCTTATGTAGCTTCTTGATAAGTTTAAGCACTGTTGAGCAAAATGCCACCCCACTACAAACTTGTTTGGCTATGCTTAAACTTTAAAGAAAAATAAATAAAAAAGGAAACATTAATTTTAAATTAAACTATTAGACTTCATATTATTAAATAAGAGTCCAATAACACTTTCTTTCTTGTTGTAGTGCCATACAGCACTTCTACAATGCATGGGGTTTATTACAGATACTGTAACAAATCCCCTACATGCCTTTACTTCACATTCTTCGTGTAATCCTTTCAACTGTACAGATCTTCACATGCTGTCCAGATTTGTGCCTCATATTTTTGGTCCATTTGTCATGAAATTGTGTTTATCTGCTAAATCAGTGTGAAATCATTAAAGACCGAAGTCAGGAAATAATGACAGACATTTGAGTTTCAGACATCATACTCTTCAGAAAATCCATGCTAATGCAAAACCTATCATTCTATCAACTTTCTAAGTTTGAACGAGCAATATTTAAAAATTGACCCTATTTTTGGGCTTTTGTCCCACTTTTAATATTGGCTTTGTCTAGATTTCTTGCTCTAAGAGGTTGAGAGGTATGAAGTGTCCGTAGACACTTTCTTTATTGTAAAGTGCCGTATGACACTTTCACAATGCAGGGGGTGTGTTACAGTACTTGTCGCACACCCCATGCATTACATTCACTTCCCATTCAGTGTCCATGGACGCTGTTTTTTTATTGTAAAGTGTCATAAGGCACTTTCACAATGCAGGGGGAGTGTTACAATACCTGTCACACACTCCCTGCATTACATTCACTTTCCATTCACAATTTCAGTGTCTGCGGACACAGTTTTCTATTGTAAAGTGCCATACAACATTTTGACAGTGCAGGGGGTATGTTACAAATCTGCGAGCACTACTGCAACACACCCCCTGCATTGAATATTTCCAGCAATGTTACACTAAAATAGTAAAATGTGTCAGGAGTTAGAGTTGTTTTTATGAGCAATTAAAATGCATAAATGTATTCTCACTGTCTTAATTAAGATTGATAAGAGGCTTTCTTATTATTCTTTTAGAATATGCTGGTTTACAAAAATCAGAAAAACATTTTGGATTATGCATGAGATTCTTCTCAAAGAAAGTGGGGGACAAATGGAGTAAATATTTGGATGTTTTAAAACATATAGATGCTAATAAGAAATTTAAAATTATTCTGGATGCAAAATTTATTGACTGTTGCTTCTCATCATAGGCAGGCAAAACTGAACCAGTTTTATTGCCCTTGCCTGTACATTACCTTGCTTTGTATTGTCTTGTTTTACCTTGCTGACACAGAAGTAATTTGCTTTATCACATGTAGACTCATTTCAATTTACTTAAGAAATCTTCTAAACTTCAAGCCCTTGTTATTGACAAGGTGGCAGTGAGCTAATCAATGTAGACAGACTTTCCTATTGTCAGAAATTATTCTCAGCTTACCCTTTGAGATCTCCAAGCAAGATGTGAGATATATTCCCTTCAGTACATCCTGGATCTGCCTAGTGCCTTCCACCAGTGGGCTGTACATAGTGCACCAACAGAATAGGCAACCAAAAGGTATCCTTATAAGGCGGTCAGATTACCTCATTGGAGCATTTCTTTAGTACCTTAGTTCTGCTTCAGGTTTCCAGCTGATTTCTCTTCCTTGTTAAGTTGTTTTCACTTATTGGCAAAAGTATTATTTGCACTTGTTGATTAACTGATCAGCCATTTTAATTTTCTGGTTTATTTATTTATTTTATTTATTTTTTATGCTCTCTTTCAGATAATGGTACATTACTAAAAGTATCTAAATATAGCTAATGATGAAATAAAGTTAAAGCTGAAGTTGAACTGACTTGCCCTAGCCTAGAGAAGCTGAGTCTGTGCTCAGTAGAAAACATAAAAAAAATGTTGTAGTGATTCAGTAAGAAAAAACACTGGAATAAAAAAGTATTGAGAAAACAGAAAACATTAGTATACAGAGGTGATGCAATAACTTTTCTTGAACCATCTTAGGTTTAAATAATACACACTATTACATTATTCAACCAGACTGTAGCCTTCAAAACATTTTTACTGCAAATACATACATTTAAGCTATATGTTTAGAACAACACTCATTTTCACAGTAAGCTTCATCCCTTTGATCCTCCAATGATTTACTCTTCCCTTCACTTTCCAGTTATAATCATCTAGTTCTTCCTAGTACTACCAACTATTCAGTTCTGCACACTAATATCTATACCCCTACATTCTAAAATAACTCTTGCCTTCTACCTATTCTGATTATCTCCTGACTCTCCTACTCAAACCTATGTAGCACCTTTACAGATTATTACCTAGTTAGAAGTCTAGCAGGGTAATAGTAGCAATGCTTCCTATTTTTTTTGGCCCCTCCCATCATGCACGCCATGTAGTCTGATACTTCTTTTACTGTCTTCATGTTGCCTTAACCATATCATATACCTGTATGTTATACTAATAACTGATTTAAGTGTCATCGATTTTAAATAAATATTTTCTCCATTAATTTAAAACGTGTAAAGTTTTCTCTGATAAGTTGCTGTTTTGCTTATTATATGTTTTGTTGTTATCTGATTTCAGTTTCATCTGCTGCCTCTTTCTCAGACCAACAGGACATTGCTAATATTCTTGCAGAGAATTTCTCTCCTAACTTCATTCCACTCATCCACCACTCACTCCTTGACAATCCTCCTATTGAGTTCAGTTTGGAGCAAGTCCTTTTGGCACTTTTCATAACAATATCAATGAATGACTACCGAAAGACTTAGTCCCACTTAACAAAACTCCTCTATCAGCTTTTTATCTTGAGTTTCTCCACTGGTGAATCCTCAGAAATGGAGAATGGCTGTTGTGGTGCCCTTGCTTAAATTTGGTCCCTCTGCTGACTCTGAGAATTGCACCCTATTAGTCTTCCTGGAATTATTTACTAGGCAGTAGCAGCTGTTATAGGTGAATTAATAAGCAGTGATATAAGTAACTTTTTATGTTCATAGGTCCTAAGGTAAGTACTAGTCTAGCTGCCCTTTTGGACCATTTTAAGCCAAGACAGTTTATCTTCTTGTGCTTGAAATAACCTTTACTGTTTGTTTACAGACTGGCCTTACCCATCTAAATGTATTTATTTATTTACTGGGAAATTCCAGCTGGACACAGGTCCTTTTTCAGTGGAGGCCCAGGGAGAAAAGCTCCACAGAAGAATAAATGAGCAGCAGAGTACATGAAGAACAATTGAATATACATGCAATAGCAAATAATACATACTGCAGCAAACATTAGCTATACATACAATATGAAACATAGTAATGAACAGATATACCAATATATAGCTAAAGGCTAGGAATAAAGGTAGGGTGTATATACAGACAGTGCTAAGCTCAAACAGATACTGTTCTAAACACATATACCTAAATCTTATATACAAATATTGCACTAAACACAAGCAGATATAAATCAGAAGCTCCACACGAAGGTGAAACAAGCTAGAAGAACTAATGGGATGGAAGGGGAAGATAGAGGAGTAATAGAGGAGACTGAGTGAGTAATATATATGGTAGTGAGAGGAAGCTAGGTGCAAGACAGTGATTTCAATTACCCAAACATTAACTGGGAGAACTACTCAAGTACAAACTCCCTTGCCCAACGTTTCCTAGAATTTAGAAACTCAAATGCTCTAGATCAACTGGTCAACACCCCCACCAGAAATGACAACATATTGCACCTGGTCATCACCAACATGGGCGACCGGTGTTCCACACCGGAGGTCAACCCCTCACTGGTTAGATCTGACCATAAACTAATCACTCTGGATATCCACTTTCCATCACCACCCCCGGTCAAAGAAACCACTGTGAAAAACTTTTCAAAAGCAAACTTCACATTACTTAAGACCGAGGTGGGAAGTTTCAAAGCCTCCATGCTAAAGGATAATGCTGTCCAAGCTGCAAAATCCTTTACTAGTGCACTCTACGGGCACCTACAAGAATGCATGGATCATGCTATCCCAAACAAAACCAAGACTCACTCCTCAAAGAAAAGGAAACCAGTCTGGTGGACCCCTACCATAAACAAGCCATACAATAGAAGGAGGAAACTAGTACAGAAAAGAGTAAAATCTCAAGAAGGGAAGACATCCTTGATCAGTATCAGCAAGAAACTACATTCCCTCATAAAATCATCCAAGGCTAGCTTTGAAAGAAAAATTGCCATGGACTCCAAAGATAACCACAAGGCATTCTTTAGCTATGTCAAGAATCTAAGTGGCATTCTCAGATCTGTTCGGAGTTAGTGCAGAATGGCACAAAATATACTTAACCAACCGATATAGCCAACATCCTGGCAGACAGGCTCAGTGCAAATTTCACCCCCCCCTCACCCCCAAAAGGGCCCATAACTATACCAGATGAATGTAGTGCCCCTGAAATCACAGACACTAAGGTTAAGATAGCCCTCTCCAAAGCCAAAAACACAGCATCAATAGGACCGGACGGTGTCCCAGACTGCATCCTACACGAGCTCAAAGATGAACTAACCCCTCACCAAACACACTGTTTATACTCAGCCTCTCCACATGCTACATGCTCACAGAATGGTGCACAGCAATGGTTATTCCACTTCACAAAGATGGAGCCACAATGGACCCTGGGAACTATCACTCTATAAGCCTGACTAGCATAGTCTGCAAAGCTATGGAGCGCATCATCATGGATCTCATTAACAATGACATTGGAAACCTCCAAACACTGGACCCTACCCAGTTCGGTTTTGTTAAGGGCAGATCATGCCTCCTAAACCTGGTGGACTTCTTTGAGACAGTTACCAAGGCTATAGATGAGGGAAAGGTGGTCCATACAGCCTACCTAGACCTTGCAAAGGACTTCAACACCATTCCCCACTCAGGTATTATAGACAAGCTCACCAGCCTGAACATAAACCCCTACGTCACGAGATGGGTTGCCAACTGGCTCATGGACAGAACCCACATGGTAAGAGTTGCAGGAGCTTGGTTTGACTCTAAACCGGTTACAAGTGGCATTCCCCAGGGTTCAGTCCTAGGTCCCCTCCTATTTGGCATATACTTCTCAGACATACAGGCAAGCACAGGAGGACTGTGGCTGACCAAGTTCGCAGACGACTGCAAACTAGTGACTATAATTGACTCTCCGGCTGACACAGACATCCTTCAAAAAGGTCTCACTGAGACAGATACCTGGTGTCAAAACCATGGCCTCAAGCTAAATGCCAAAAAGTGCATAGTCATCTCCTTTGGAAAAAACAAAGTACCCACAAACTACCACATAGGTGGTAGCCCCCTATATATGGAAGATGTAATAAGGGATCTGGGGACCCAAGTAGATAGTAACCTCTCCTTTGATAATCACATTGCCAAAGTGGTTAGAAAATCCTTCTATGTGGCCCACCTAATCACAAAAGGGTTTGCATCCAGATTGAAAGAGGTCATTGGGCCCCTCTATGCCTCACTCATCAGACCCATCATAGAGTAGAATGCCCCATTTGGGATGTACCTTACAAGACACCTGCAACAACTGAAAAGACCACAGAAGTACCTC
This sequence comes from Protopterus annectens, assembly GCF_019279795.1. Taxonomy (NCBI): domain Eukaryota; kingdom Metazoa; phylum Chordata; order Ceratodontiformes; family Protopteridae; genus Protopterus; species Protopterus annectens. The sequence goes on along the minus strand of NC_056728.1, from coordinate 1,864,860,452 downwards.
ACCAAGATGATCACTGGCCTCAAGCAGATGCCCTATGTAGCTCAACTGAAGAAACTCCAGCTGTACTTGGTTGCATACCACCTACTCAGAGGTGATCTCTGCCTGTCATACAAGGCCATGTCCAACCCAGAATTGATGGACATGCTCCACTTAAAGAAAACCACATCCCTTCGAGCCACACGGTCCAGGGATCTAAACCTCACCACAACAATAAATAGGACTTGCTGGACAGAGGCACAGGGAACTAATCTAAGGGGGCAGTGAAGGCCAACACATTCCAGCTAGGCTTATAAATGCCTTTGGGCAGATAGCCTAGTACCAACCTATGAACCTATATGTATTTGGAGTTGAGATGAAGTGAGGTAGTTAAGCATGTTATAACAGGTCTGAGAGACTGAGTGAGGAGGGAAGGGGAGGGTAAAGGGTGAGTCATCCAATGGTTGAAAATTATATATTACCCCTAATGAGAATAACTGGGATCATACCATAGAAAATTTGGGGGGACTCATGCATAAGATAAAGCATTTAGGAGCTGCATCTGTCCATTAGTACTACCATCTGCAACCAGGATAAATGATATAAGTTGGGAAGTGATTTATAAGATCACATCAGCTAGTGCCGCTGATAGAATTTTTAGTTTCAGTGTTAAGTAGTAAAATGGGGCAAAAGTCTGTAGAAGTCCTCTATTAGGATTACAGTTGTATAAAAGATAAATATCAGTTCCCTTGATAGACAAACAGACACACTCAAAGGCCTACAGATGGCATCTCGTTCATGCGATATACCAGGAACTGTGGCATACTTCTGTATAATTTTGTTTTATTTCTCATCTATATTAATGCTAACATTTTCTAATAAAACCAAGCACAACAGTATCTGACTACATGGAACATACCTAGTAGTCCATCTGATTTCATTGTCAGAGAAGAAATTTTCAAGGTTGTAATTAATACACTACTCTTATAGTCATTGCAGAGTTGAAGGCCACCATCCCGAGCACCTTCACGTTTAGTTTGTTTAAATGAATGTTTCACTTTGTTTCCTTTAGAGAGAAGATTGTTAGCATTAGCATTCCTATGTATGTCAAATACTTTTGCCTTTTAAAAGTTAATCTCTCTGCACAGATATTCTAGCTGGTACACTTGATTAACAAATGTTACGGCTGAGAAGCATTTTGAATTTGACTACCATTAACTGTGTACATTCAACTATTCTCCGATCCTCAACAAATACAACATTTCATTTTCTCTCCAGAACTAGTAAAGGAATGCAGAGGTATAGGCCAAAGGAACACACAAACAATTTATATGGTGCAGTGGAATATACGGTTCACTGGAAAATCGGTGCTTGGTGTGGTCGGAGCTCATCAATACAGGGGTACTTGGGCGCACAGATGGTAACAGACAAGCAAGACAAAAAGCAGAAAAAAATGACTAGCAAAAGCATCTTAAAAGTCAGTGGAAATCTATCTATAGAAAAAAGAAGGAGATACACATTATACAGCAATTACTAATTACTAATTAGTAAGCAATTAAAATTTATTTGTGTAAAAAAGTCATAAATAGTGCATAAACTATGCTTTATAAGGGACAATGTAGTGAGACATCTGGCATAGTATTAAAAATGCCCAAGGGGTACAAATACTAAAGGAGGGGGTGTTGGGCAGTTCCAGTGCCAGAATGAATTAAGTGTGATGAGAGTGGAAAGTTAATTCAGGGAGTCTATCAGATTTTCCAGCCCTCGTTTTCCAAAATTTCCAAGGGATTTTCTATCCACTCATCCGATTTTAGCAAGAAATAAAATAAATAGTCTCAGCAAAATGCTGATAGCAGACTTTTAAAAAGCAAAGGTAAACAGGTTCCTAAAAGAAAACAGGAACTCCCTGAGTCAAAGGACAGCCAAACAATTCAGAATGACTATTTAAGGGACCATGCCACCTGGTAATCTTTTTCCCCTTCCAAGAAGTCTGAATTGACATTTCCCTTTGGCAACATTTTCATAAAAAAGTGTTCTGAAATTCATTCAACAGGGTTACACATGGCAGTGGGAAGAAATTTCTACTTTCAGGGTATTATTCCTTATCTAGCAGACCATTCTCAATATCCCCCCACGCCATCCTCCAACACATGTTGTCTTAGGGAGGAATAGAAACAGAGAGAAAGGATTTTATTCAAGGATGTGTTTGATACCAAAGAAAGAAAACATCTGGAGACCAGTTTTGGAACTTTCTTTCCTAAACCAATTTGTGGTAGTGCCCAAGTTCAAAATGCTGTCACTAAAAACCTGTTACCTGTTCATCCTCATTTGAGTTATTTGGTAACCCTAGATTTAAAAGATGCTTATAATCACATCCCTATTCATTAAGACATTTCTTAAGGTTTTATGTTTCTGGGTCCCATTATCAGTTTCCTGCCTTAACCTTTGGGCTTTCCATTTCTCCAAGAGTATTCACAAAGTAGAAAGCAAGCAGTCCACCGAAGTAGATTAACAAAAGATTTATTGTCCCAAAAATAATAAAACAATTCCAAATCCAACATGACTAAGTTTCAAATAAAACAAAATATAAATAATTCCATATGTCAGTTGTTAAGCGCTTTCGTCTCCACATCCGGAGACTTCCTCAGAATAAATTAAAATGAATTAAATTCCCTTTTATACACAACATGCTGAATCAATTAAATCATTAACCACTTAAGTATAAAAACTAAACAGTGTAAAAATATTCTGTTTAAAGACATAAAACATAAAAGCCTTTTGCTTTTGTAAAGTCTCTTCATAATGACACCTGTGCATATACAAATAATTCATCTTTCATGTTTGTCCATTCAAAAGCAGTGCCTAACTTTGTTAAGTGAATTCTAATACTAGGAAGAGGTTTAAAATAGTATACTTGAAGAATGTGAATATGTGAACTGCGATTATAAGTATGGAAGTGTAATATATTTGTGTAACACGTGTGTGTGTAAATAATACTATTTAATTCTTTATATATGAAATATAATAACTAGAGTGAATGTGCATATACGTACACATATCACTTCCCTGTAATATTTTAATTAATCTCCAGATGAATAAGCATAATATCAGTTGATTAGTCATTAAAATTAAGCTTCAATTACAATTAAATTATGTTAAAATAATGTAACATAGAGCGTATGCTCCATAAATTTGATATATAAATAATTGAATATTATGAACTTGTATAAATATAAATATAAATATAAACATAAGTATAAATATAAATATAAATATAAATATATGTATGTATAATTTACAATAGGAGATTTTTAGGTTCATCCAGTACTAAATTGTGACACCAATTAACATTTCTTAAAATAAATTTACAGTAGTACTTCCTAGGGAGGCATAGAATTAATGTGGTTTTAGAACTGTGAACAATCTGTTTTTGCATTCTTATATTTTTATATTTGCATTCAATTTACCTATATTTATATTCATATCTGCACGTTTTTATATTGTAAATTATACATACATATATTTATATTTATATTTATATTTATACTTATGTTTATATTTATATTTATATTTATATTTATACAAGTTCATAATATTCAATTATTTATATATCAAATTTATGGAGCATACGCTCTATGTTACATTATTTTAACATAATTTAATTGTAATTGAAGCTTAATTTTAATGACTAATCAACTGATATTATGCTTATTCATCTGGAGATTAATTAAAATATTACAGGGAAGTGATATGTGTAGGTATATGCACATTCACTCTAGTTATTATATTTCATATATAAAGAATTAAATAGTATTATTTACACACACACACACGTGTTACACAAATATATTACACTTCCATACTTATAATCGCAGTTCACATATTCACATTCTTCAAGTATACTATTTTAAACCTCTTCCTAGTATTAGAATTCACTTAACAAAGTTAGGCACTGCTTTTGAATGGACAAACATGAAAGATGAATTATTTGTATATGCACAGGTGTCATTATGAAGAGACTTTACAAAAGCAAAAGGCTTTTATGTTTTATGTCTTTAAACAGAATATTTTTACACTGTTTAGTTTTTATACTTAAGTGGTTAATGATTTAATTGATTCAGCATGTTGTGTATAAAAGGGAATTTAATTCATTTTAATTTATTCTGAGGAAGTCTCTGGATGTGGAGACGAAAGCGCTTAACAACTGACATATGGAATTATTTATATTTTGTTTTATTTGAAACTTAGTCGTGTTGGATTTGGAATTGTTTTTTATTTTTGGGACAATAAATCTTTTGTTAATCTACTTCGGTGGACTGCTTGCTTTCTATTTTGGACAACCTTCATTGTACCGGATCCTGCTTTCTTCAAATTGTTTGGATACTGAACCTTTTGGTGTGGCTACTAGTATTCACAAAGTGTCTAGCTCCAAGTAGACCTCATTGCAGGCTACAGGGTATCACCATTTTTCCATATTTAGATGACTTGCATATCTTTTTCAAAGTGTCATAAATCTCTCAGTAGGGTTTGAGATCTCTTACATAGACTGGGACTCCAAGAGGACATTCAAAATTCATTTCCAGCTCCATTTCACAGGATTGTACTCCTGGGATTTCTATTAGATATGTACAGTAAGTATAAAGACCTTTTCTTCCACAGGAAAAAATGATTGCTATATAGATCTATGTCAAGGATTTGCCACTCAGACTTCAGTATCTGCAAGGGAATACTTCATGATTCTGCATCTAACGACATTTATGGTTTTCATGATACGCCTGGCAAGACACCACATGAGAAAGATACAATGGTATCTGAAATCTGTTTGCTCCCCGCATCAACACCCATTATCTTTTAAAATGCCATTTCTGGGATGTGTCAGAAGAGAAATCACTTGATGGAGGCATCAAATATCTATAAATCTAGGGCTCTCCTTCTCACCTCCTGCTCCCCTCCTGTTCTAAACAGTCAATCACCACTTTGCTTGAGGAGCAGTATCACAAGGGATAAACGTGCAGGGCATCTAGGATGACAAATACAGACATAAGAACATAAATATAAAATAGATGCTTGATCTTATGAAAGCCCTCAACACTAAATCACCTTTGGTTCCTCAGGACCTCCTCAAGTTGTAACAGACAATACCACACTCATGTGGAACATAAACGAGCAAGAGGAACCAGGTCTTAGCCTCTATGCAGGCTAACCACATTAGCTTAGGATTTAGCTTTTCAGCAATCTCTCTCTCTCTCTCTCTCCCCCTATGTACATTCATTATATATTCCATCAGACAAAATTGTGTGTCAGACAAGCTGATCAAGACAGCACAAAATGAAACTAGATCAGAGGGTCTTCAAAGATTTGATCCATCTCTGGGAGTGTTCATCTAGTAGACCTTTTTGCCTCCTCTCTAAAAATCAGTTGCCAAAACTTCTTATAGGTTCATAAGTTCATAGGATGATACTAGGCTATTGGCCCAGAGGCCCTTATAAGCCTAGCCAAGAATTTCCCCATGTTCCAGCAAAGTCAGCACCTGCTTCCTCTGTCCAGCAGGGATACAGGTGGGACCCCAGTGGTGTATTTTCTGTTTCCCATCCAGTCGTTCGGGTTCTTCTTAAAGAGGGCTAGAAGGGTACACTGCTTCACATGGAGAGGAAGTCTATTCCACAGATGGGGGAGTCTTTGGGACACAAATCTATCCTGCCAACAAGTTCTATTAATGTCACAGACCAGATTAAGGCCTTGTGTGTGGGTTGTATGAGTGAAGTTTGACTTACAGATATGCGGCAACTCCATCAAGGCTGGGCCTGAAATAGCCTTGTATGCCAGACACACGTCACTTCTGAGCAGTCTCTACAAGACTGAGTACAGGGACAGGGGCTTTTAGCCCATCTGTATATGATAGGTGCTTGAGACCCTGGATTTTCCTGGTCAAGAACTTCTGTGTCTCTCCAGCTGCTGCATGTGCTTGGCAAGGTACATGCCGAAGGGGGCATTGTACTCAATAATGGGTCGGATAAGGGATGAGTACATGGATGTTATGACCTCCTTGTTATTGGATGAAATACCCCTATTTATGAAGTGGGCCATGTAGAAAGCCTTCCGTACAATGGAGGCAATGCGGTGGTCAAAAGTCAGGTTGCTATCAGCCTAGGTGCCCAAGTTGCTCATGACTGATTGCATGCTTAGTACATTGTTATTAATGTGATAATTAGTGAGGATGCTGTTTTCCCCAAAGGGGATAATGATAAATTTCTTTCAGTTTGAGGTCATGCTTCTGGCACCAGTCATTAGTCTGGGTAAGACCTTCTTAGAGGATGTTCACATCACTAGGGGAATTTTGGACAGCACCCAGATTGCAGTGATCTGCAAATTTGGTCAGCCACAGACCACTGCTTTTACCTGCACCTCAGAAAAGAATATCCAAAACACATGAGGCCCCAAGACCAATCCTTGGGGTACACCACTCATTACGGGTCTACTACTAGAGGTGGCTTCCCCTATTTTGACTGAGTGGGTTCTATCAGTGAGCCAGTTAGCTACCCATCTGGTAACATATGGGTTGATGCCTAGCTGGGAGAGTTTATCTAGCATGCCTGAGTAGGGAATAGTGTCAAGGCTTTGGCTAGGTCAAGATAGGTGGTGTTCACTGTCTTCCCCTCGTCCATGGCTTTGGTGATTGTTTCAAAGAAGTCAACCAAGTTTAACAGGTATGATCTCCCTTTGACAAAACCAAACTGTGTGAGGTCAAGTATTTGGAGGTTTCCAATGTCCTTGTTTATAAGGTCCATGATAATGGGTTCCATGGCCTTGCAGATCAGGCTAGTTAGATTGATGGGCCTATAATTGCCTGGGTCAGTTGATGCTCCACCTTTGTGTAGAGGGTTGACAGTGTCTGTCCTCCATTCAGCTGGGATAAAGCCGGTACTCAGGCTTTGGTTGAATAGGGTGCCTAATGGAGCTGAGAGCTCATGCCTGAGTTCATGTAGGATACAACCAGGGATGTTATCGGGTCCCATGGAGACTATATTTTTTGCCTTTGAGAGAACATTAAAGACCAACTCCCTGGTGATGAGGGGAGGTGGCAGATGCTAGGGATGTCCTGGTTTACTGATGGGGGAGAGAAGGGATGAAGATTTCACTGAACCTGTCTGCCAACAAGTTGGCTATATTTATGGCATTTGTGTATGTGGTGTTATTGACCACCAGTTCAGAGCAGATTTGGGTGCTACATTTGAGATTGCAGACATATGTGAAGAAGGACTTGTGATTGTCCTTAGTGGATGTGGCCAATTTGGACTCGAAGTTAGCCTTAGAAGATTTCACCAGTGACCTTATTTGCTTGTTCAGACAAAGGAGAGATTGCTTCCAACTTGACACCTGCTCCTCCTTGATCCTGGACAGCAATGTTTTTCCTTTTATTATAGAGTTTGTTTATTGCTGCTGTCCTCCAGGCAGGTTTACTCTTCCTTGAGGAAGATGATTTGGTCCTGTCAGGTATTGCTGCATCCATACAGCTATGTAGGTGCTCATATAGTTTTTTGGTGTAGGCTTTGACATTAGTGCTAGTTACAGCTGAAGGGATGATGGCTGTGAAGCTGCTTACACCTGCTCTGAGGAGATTGTAGTCAGGTTTGGCAAAGTTTTTTTGTTTGATCCTGAATGGGGAGGGGTCAGAGGAGATGGTAACTTCAAATGTGATCACTTAATAGTTGGATCTTACCAAGCAGGATGACACTGTAGGGGTGCTACAGTGGCTACTCATGTTGGTTAGGAGCAGATCCAGGATATTTTTATCTCTCGTAGGGGTGTCTATTAGCTGATCCAATGTATTGGTATTGACGAAGTTGGATAATCTCTGGGAATCCATGTTTGGGCTAGAATAGGTCTTCCACTGTGTGGCTGGGTAGTTAAAGTCACCCAAGATCAGGGTAGAGGGTTGAATCTTGATGGATTACAGTAAGTTAATTTAGGTGGAGTGGAGTTCTGTTCTGTTCCAGGACTCATTGCAAGAAGACTTGAAAGACAGATGCCTTTTCTTTTCCATGGACAAGAATGTTCCTTTATACTTTTCCACCCTTTCCACTGGAAGATTCAGAAAGAATCCCCCAAGATCATTGTGGTTATTCCCTTCTGGTCCAGGCAACAGTGGTTCTACCCCCTTTTGGAATTGGGCAAGGACAATTACCACAAGTTCACTGACAGAACAGATGTACTCACACAAGAACACAGGTGTTCTGATACATCCCAAACCCAAGCAACTTCAACTGACTGCCTGGATAGAAAAACTACGAGGATACCATGAATAGATGAAATAAGCAGTACGGCAACAAGAACTAAAAATGACTGAACTTTATTAAAATAATAAAATGGTTAAGCACTTTCATCTAAAATACTTAGACTTCATCAGAACCTAGTCTAACAACTGCAAACAGTTTAAATACTCTAGTCATCCAATCATCACTCATTATACAATACTAATTCATGATCAATTAAAGCAATAATTTCAGGTCTTACTTATAAGAAGAGACATATACATATATATATATATATATATATATATATATATATATGAAGTCAACATATGCATCTGTAATAACATAATATCTTTATAATGCCCACAAGAAAAATGAGTATAAAAAGTTAAAAAATTAAACTGCCATCCCATCATATCCTGGCTTGTATTACAGGTTTAATGGAAATATATTTGTTAATACCAGGAGATGTAGTGGCATTCAAAAATATCTGCCATCTAACCTAGTAGAACAGCTGATGTTGGAGGTGACCAGATGCTTACGTTTAATTTGGGCGACAAAAGCAAGACTCCGAAGGGAGGACGAGGAAATGGCGCCAGTACCAGCACCAGTATTATGTACGCAAATCCCGGATCCTCTTATAGTGCGGTTGTGGGGCATGAATACAGGCAGGAGACTGAGTCGAGATTCTCCGTGGGATGAGGTAACGGTAAGGAGGACAAGATTTTGATTTCTGGAGCAAAACCGAAGAGAGTTGTTGCAAAAAGGACTTATTCGGTTGTCGGCAACAATGTGTTACAAGGTACTGGTTTTAAACTGAATGTTTCCTATGTAGGGAAGGCAGGGGACTGTTTACAAGGGAATATCAAGGACTTGGATGGTTTTATTAGAGATAATAATTTCTGTTTCTTTGATTCCTTACTTACGGACAAGGAAATTCCATGCCATGAACATGGCGGGACTTTAAAAGACATGATTTATGACTTTGGGAAACTGTTGAATGTAATCAAAAGTTTACAAATTGAAAACTCATATTTGAATCGATGTATAGAGCTTCAAATTGTACCCATGGGGTTACGCTTTTTTAAGCGACCTATGGGAATTGATTTATGCGGTGATATGTTGAATGAATGTAATGTGTTATTTGATGGCTATGGTATTAGTTTCATGAAATTCATTTTGAAATGTAATGATATGAAACTTGCCAAACTATTTAAAGAAGTAGACAGTTTAAATAACAATATTACACAGGACTTAGTATTTGATCAATGGAATAGTTTGTATGACAAACAATTTAAGGTGGTAGATAACAATTCTCAAAAGATATTTATGAGGAAATGTGATAAATTAAAAAGAGATTTATTGCAATACAAAGAAGGGAATGTTTATAATTGGAATAAGAAAAATAAATCATGCAAAACACAGAGAGATTCAGGAAGGTTTATTAGTGCTCCTGGTAAAGAGCCTAGGTATAGGCAAGATAATTTCAGGTCTTTTATAGGGGGGGGGGACAGAATGGAACAGGAATGGACAATCGATGGAGAGACCACCCACCCACACACAGAGGCAACAGGAGGAGTTGGTAGTTGCTTCTAATAATGAATGTATTATTAAGTCAAATATGGACAGGGGAATTTTTTTGTTTATAATTATACACCTGTACAGTTAACTAAGGATCATTTTGCACTGTTTAGGAAGGGTATGAAATTCGTACCCAACACTAGATTTAATAGAGTGGATAATATAATTGAATTCAAGTTATTTTTAAGGAAATTAAACTTATCAGTGTATTTTCAAGGGGTTAAGAAACAACAAGTACAGACATCACTTCATAAGAAAAGTGTGTTTACCCCAGCATTACATCCTACACTGGCTAGCTTCGAGAAAGTTGTGATTGACAAATGCACAGGTTTATGGATTATAATAGACAGCAAGTTGCACATTATAATTTAAGTAGAGAGGAGTATAACATTATGTGTACATCATGTAACAACCCCAATATCAGAATCATGCAACCTGATAAGGGTGGGGGGGTTGTTTTATTTGAGACAACTGATTACTTAAATGCGTTACAACTTATAATACAAGATCCTGATAAATATGAGACATCATCCATTAATGAGGTTAATATAGCCTATCAAAGGATAGATGCCCTCCTGGAAGAATATCTTGTTGAGGACAGAATAGATAGTGAATTATATAAACTCTTAAAAGTGGAACATCCCATTCTGGCCACTATGGTAGGAATTCCGAAGATACATAAGGATATGTTTCATCCTCCTTTCAGACCTATTATCTCTGGCAACAGGTCCAAGACCTTCCCCTTCGGGAAGGTAGTGGACTCTTGTCTGAAATTCATTTATATGAAAGTTGAACATATTGTCAAAGATTCTTGGAATTTCCTGGGTAGGTTAACCCCATCCTTATGGCAACCTGATCTGATTTTGGTTACCATTGATGTAATTGATTTATTCACCTGTATTCCTCGAGATGAAGGGATGGAGAGATTTATTAAAAGTATTCGTAGATACACTGATTTAGATTGGGAAAAGGTTTCCCTTCTCAGTGAATTTATGAGTATTGTATTAGATTATAATTTTATATATTTGGAAGGTGAATATTATAGGCAAAGTAAGGGAGTAGCCATGGGAGCAGCCAATGCTCCCCTTTATGCTAACCTAGTACTGTTAGACTGGGAAAATGTCATTTTCAATAATGAACATTATAGACAGATTAGATGTTATGTTCGATACCTGGATGATGTTTTCATCCTGTGGGAATGGAAGCATTAAAGAAATTGAGAATTTTATCCAGTATCTCAATGCATCTAGTTCTTATTTAAAGTTCACATATCAAGTTAGTATGGAAGGCATCTCATATTTAGATACATACATTTCATTGACTCCTAGTGGATTTAAGTCCCGTATATTCAGGAAAAACACCTTCAGTAATTCCTATTTGGAATATAGCAGTTGTCATCCCCTTAAATTAAAGAGCAACACTGTCAAAGGACAATGTATACGTGTGGCACGTATGACTTCGGACCATCAGGAGATGTTACAGGAACTTAAATTCATAGGTGCCATGTTTAGGGAAAGGGGTTATCCACCTGCGGTTGTGGATGACGCCGTCGCTTATGTTAGTAGTGAATGGGGTAAAAAATTTAAACCCCTGTTAGGGGTAGATGGTAGGAATATAAATATCCCCATGACTACCACAGGAGATTCTGATTACAATAAGGCTTGTATTTTGCCTTATAATTGTCATACTGAACAAATTAAAAAGATTATAAGAAATAATTGGAATATTCTTAAGTGTGACAATGGTGTGTTTTCTTTACTGGGGGACGAACCTAGATTTGTACATAGTATTAGAAATAATTTGAAAAAGAAATTTCAAAACTATAGACCATCCACTAACATGAATAAGGGTGGCAGAAAAAAATGTGGACATTGTAATCAATGTAGTGCTATTTTGGAAGAAACATATGTAGTAGTTGGTAACAATAATAATACACTTATATATTTTAGGAAAGGCAATTTTCAAACCAAAAATGTCATTCATTTTGCTCTATGTACAACATGCCCAAGTTTTTATGTGGGTAAAACTGGGAGACATTTGAAAGACAGAATATATGACCATTTATATGCTATCAGGAGAAAGGATGAAAAGATTGCCCTGTATAGGCATATAAGGGACAACATGGGATGCACTACATTTATGTTTGCTCTGTTGGAAGTGTTAAGTCAGTCTAGTAGAGGTGGTAATACAAAGGCTATACTGGGAGAAAAGGAAGTTAGATGGCAGATATTTTTGAATGCCACTACATCTCCCGGTATTAACAAATATATTTCCATTAAAACTGCAATACAAGCCAGGATATGATGGGATGGAAGTTTAATTTTTTAACTTTTTATACTCATTTTTCTTGTGGGCATTATAAAGATATTATGTTATTACAGATGCATATTTTGACTTCATATATATATGTTTGTCACTTCTTATAAGTAAGATCTGAAATTATTGCTTTAATTGATCATGAATTAGTATTGTATACTGAGTGATGATTGGATGACTAGAGTATTTAAACTGCTTGCGGTTGTTAGACTTGGTTCTGATGAAGCCTAAGTATTTTAGATGAAGGCACTTAATCATTTTATTATTTTAATAAAGTTCAGTCATTTTTAGTTCTTGTTGCCGTACTGCTTATTTCATCTATTCATGGTACCCTCGTAGTGTTTTCTGCTGTGGAGATTGTTGTCTATGAGGCACGTATTTGTTTATTTTGACTGCCTGGATAATGGGGTGTTAACCCATTTTAGGCAACTGTTGAATGAGGACTTACAGCAGGTATGTATGGTGGCAAGAAAGCCTGCTACTAGAAAATCATATAAAAGTAAATGGAAAAGATTTTCTAGTTGGTGCCAACAACATAGACAGCACCCATCCAGTGTTAGTGTTTCTCTGATTTTACCATATTTGCTTGAGTTATTATCCTGTGGCCTTTCTTACCCTTCTGTCAATATTTGACTGTCAGCCATCTCAGGAAGCTGCCCATAGGTCCCCCTTTTCAATGCATTCTCATGTCAAAATGTTTTTGAAAGAATTTTGTATAACAGGCCACCAAAAAGATGGGACCTTCCTTGCGATCTTAATTTTGTGTTAGAGAAGCTAGCACTTGTTACTTTTGACCCAGCTAACTTGGCTGACTTGAGATTCTTAATATGGAAAACAGTTTTACTGATTGTGCAGACTTCTGCAAGAAAAGTATCTGAGATGCAAGTTCTTGTGGTGCTCAACCATCTCATTTTTCACAAGGAAAGTGTCTCATTGAGAATGAATCCTACTTTTATGCCTTAAGTGATATCCAGATTTACTTTAAGCCAAACTATCCATCTCTCTGTTTTCTTTCCTGAAACAAAACATGAGGGAGAAAGGATACTCCATAAACTGAAGGGCCACAGACAACTCAGGTATTATTTTGACAGGACGAATTCTTTCAGATCTTCTGATCAGTTGTGCATTTACTGTGAAGTAAGAAGAAGGGACAAACTGTGTCAAAACAGACTAGATGGGTCAACCTGTATCAAAACAGACTATTTTACAAATTATTGTCTCAGGGTATAACTTTTTGTTATTTATACAGCAACCAAACTATACCTGGCAGAGTCGAGCCTCACTCTGCAAGGTGGTTAAGGAGGCTTTTTGGAAAGGGTTGGATTTTAGAAGTATTCTGGAAGCAGCAACTTGGTCCTCTGTACATACTTTTACAAAACACTATAAACTTGATTTCTTCTCTGGTTTAGATCAGGCTTCAATAGAACCATTCTCCAGGATCTCCTAGACCCTTCCCTTTTTATGCCCCAAATGTTGTAAGTTTGGACAATCTGCCCATATAATTTACGTTACTGCAGCATTGAGCAAAATGATGAAAACAGTTCAGTTTGTAAGTAAGCTTATGATAACAGTAGACATTTGAATGATCACTGCTGCAGTAGCTGTTCCCTCTGTACCTCCAACCCTCTTATTTTTTGGTATTTCATTTTGCCAGGGTATGAGCATTGATGTCTTTTTACTCCTAGTCATGCCCTCTCAGGGTCAGCCTCCCTCTCTCCATTGGCATAAAACCTCTGAAGGGTTGGTGTCCAAACCTGACTTTTAGATAGCTCAGCTCAAGCTTCTAATAGTTTGGGTGCATTGAAGGTGCCCTGAAACTTTGAAAGCTGTCTGGCTGTTGTTTCCTTGGCAGGATATAATCCATAGAGCTGAGGATACTGTAGCAGTGATCATTCAAACATTTACTGTTATGGTAAGTTTACTTATGCAACTATACTCTTAATTAGCTAGCCTGTGACCTCCATAGTGGCGTAGTAACCATCTGTGAGACAGTCTACAGCTCCATCAGGACTTCCTCTAATTTAATTTGAGTTAATGCTTTCAGAAAGTGCCTCAAAGCTTTTGCCAGTGTGGGTGTCATCACTGAAGATCTCTGGGAGTTGTGTGAGTTGGGGGAGGGTTCTTAACAGTAAAGTTACTATCCTTGTATGCTTGTTGAGTGGATTAAAAGTCACAGGAGTGCTATGGAGCGACCTGTCTTTTGTCTTACAAGCATGAACAAGAAACACATTCTCCCAGTCTGTTCATTCTCTCCTCATGACTCTGCCCTATTGTCTTTGGAAAATCAACACTCCTAGGCAAATGGGATGCTGATTTAAAATGGCCTGCCCAAAATGTCTTATTCTGGCCGTTTTTGTAAAACTTTGAGCTGTTAGTGGGCTACCTCCTGTGGTACATGGTTTGATTCCCTCAGCCTTTAATTGCCTGCTGTGTGACCTTCAGACAGTCACTTAACCAGACAATGCTTTTGGACAGTTGGCAATTTGTGCTATGCTCCTTAATGGTCTCTTGGACTTTATAAAAACAAGCCTAGCCAGGTTTTCCTAAAAGAATAATGATGTCCTGTTTCTGAATAGAACATTGACAGCCAGGCATTTATAAGCTACCTCTGTCCATAAGGGACATTCAACTAGATGCCTAGGTACTATCTTGCAGCCTCTTTGCACATTGCACATTTATATTAGTTTGTGAGCCTGTTCTGACTATACTCTTCACCCACCTTCTTGTGTGTCCTTGTTGCTCTTTCTTCTTCTTTATATTTTTGTGTGCACAGTTGTCAAGTCTTACCATCCTTTATCTTCCTGACTCCTTCTTTCTTGGAGTCTTCATTCGCTGTTAACCTCACCTTCCCCTTATGCCTGTTATACTCCAATTTTGGAATTTTTTGTGTACCAAAACAGGCAGTATGTGTGTTAGCCATGACAGGACACATGGGGCATGTATTTAGACTATCTCAGTATGACCTCTGTATCATCACATGGCCTGGGTTACAGACACATACAACTGCAAAATTCACTTTTAGCAGATGTTTAAACCATTTTGACACAATGCAGATTTAAATGAAGAGAAAACCCTCTACTCCTCACTATAGCCACTAACAGGTCACCATCTGTTCATTGCTTGAGGTGTGCTGCTTTATACGTATATATATATATATATATATATATATATATATATATATATATATATATCAGATGCTAATGACCACAAAAAAATCACCTTTGATATCTATATATATAGATATATAGATATACCAATAGAGAGAGTGAGAGAGACAGATATGATTACATTCTGAATAATAAAACTTACTAAATGTTGAATATAAGACAGCAATATAAAGAAGATTGAATATACATAATATTGAAAACCCTAAACATCAAACCCTCAAAAGATTGAAAAAGGCAAACAATTTCCTTTTCCAATCTTTACACCCCCCCCAAAAAAAAAAAAAAAAAACATTAGGCCTCTAATTTGTCTGAATGTAGGTAGTGTTACCAGAAGGCTTTTTTAAAGTAAGGTGTAGAGTTATGGCTAATGGCATGTCAGGATTAGGGTTAGCATGTGTTACTAAGGTGGGCAGGATAGAGTAGTAGTGTACACTAACCATAACCTTAACCCTGCCTTCACTGTAAAGCCTAACTCTTATCTTAAAAAAACCTTCCCATAACACTATCACTACATAACATAGACTTGGATACACAAACATGCACCAACACACAACCACCATTATAGCTAACCCATTACCTAACCCCT
>NC_056728.1:1864827074-1864842074 GCF_019279795.1 Protopterus annectens | reverse complement strand
GGTGGAGAGAGACACACTAAAGGAACTCTGAAACTTCTGTCATCCTCAACTGAGAGCAAGGACAAAAAAAGGGGAACCAATAACTGTGGAGACTAAGGTATGTGTAGCACTTAGAATATTAGCTACAGTAAACTTCAAGAGACCAACAGAGGATATGACAGGGTGTCACAGGCGTCAGCATCGAGGATCTTACATCAATTCCTGAATTCTATTCTACAACATGCCAGTGACTACATACATTTTCCCCATACACCCAAGGGCAGTGCCACAACTATGCAGGAGTTCTACCCCATAGCACACTACCCTGAAGTCTTGGGTGCACTTTGAAATCAAAGCACCACTTGGAGAACAGAAAAGGGTGTACATAAACAGAAAGAGCTTCCTGCCAGGGCATGTGTAATGCTAAGGGAATCACCCTGAATATGTGTGCTGTCTACCTAGGCAGTTACCACGATTCTCATATGTGGCACAACTTTCAACTGTATCAGAGGTTTTCAAGGGGTATATCCCACATAGTAATTAAATGGAGGATGCAGGTTATGCACTCAAGCCATGGCTGATGATGCCCATCAGAAATGCACAAACACCAAAGAAAGAACACTATAATGATGCACATGTTGAAACAAGAAATATCATAGAGCATGCTTTCGAGCTGCTGAAGTCATGGTTCTGGTGCCTAGACACATCAGGAGGAGCCCTACAATACAATCCTCATACTTGTGCTCAAATTTTCACCATTTGTGCCATCCTTCACAATATTGTCTGGGAAAACAGCTTCATCAGGAGCAGGGGCACACATCCTATCACCACTGGCAAGGTCACCACAGCCACATGCAGGTGAGGAGTCAGAGGGGGGATTACTAGCCACTGGGTGTGTAGGCAGATGTAGACATGCACAATATACCCTCACCTTGGCCAAGAGGCAATGGATAGCACACATGCTCACCACCTAAGGGGACAAAACCTTCATCCTATGCACATACATACAGTGACATTGATGCCAGGCAATGCTCACAACCTTCACTTACCCATGTAATGGTGGTGTACTGCTATCATCCCACAGACTCAGCCCCAAAGTAAAACACTTGTAACTGCTGGGCTATCAAGGTAAGTGTTATCACAGAATAGGAAAATGTCTAAGAACACAAATGTAATAACTCCAGAGCACAAAATCTTTTAGCACAATGACTCAGGCAACAAAAAGTGGAAAGGGTTGTCACCAAACTTAGGGAGCCTATAACAAGGAAGATGACAAGAGATCCTGTAGAAGTATTAGAAATATTTTAGAAATTTTATGAAAGTTTGTATAAAGCAGAGAAATATGGAACTCAAGAAAAGGTACAAATGGAAATGTTTATGGAAGAATTAAATATGCCAATAGAGGTAGATGAGGCTCAATTACTAACAATTAGGATCGGAGGATATGAGATAAAAATGGTCATGCATAGCCAATCTACAGGAAAGTCCCTAGGAAAAGATAGTATTCCTGTGGAAGTTTGGAAGCTAGGAGGGAAAAAATTGATAAAGAGCTGGAAGGTTTTATTTAACAGTATTTTAAGAGGAAGAGAAGTACCAACATCCTGGAAGAAAGCAGTGGTTGATCTAATACCTTAAGAGGGTAAAGATCCATCAGATCCAGCTTCATACAAGCCCATTTCAATTCTTCTTTCAGCTTTTCCCAGTTAGGGGTTGCCACAGCGGATCACATGTCTGCTCATGATTGGCAGTGGAGTTTTTATGGTTTCGAGTTGCCAGCCTGGCGCCCAACCTTCCACAGAAGGCACACGCACCCACTCATGCCTAGGGCCAATTTAGAGTGTCCAATCCACCTACAGCATGTGTTTAGGATGTGGGAGGAAACCGGAGCACCCGGAGGAAACCCACGTGACCACAGGGAGAACATGCAGACTCCACACAGAAGGAACCCCAGCTGAGGATCGACCCAGAGAACCTCTTCCTGTGAGGCAGCAACGTTAACTGCTGCACCACCATGGCTGCCCTATACAAGCCCATGTCAATACTAAACCATAATTATAAGCTGTTTATGTCTATAATGGCTAAAAGAATGGCAAAAGTGATGCCAAAATTGATAGATATGGACCAGTGTGGTTTTGTGGATTGGAGGCAAACATTTGGCAACATTAACATAACATTGATGATCCAGAGGGAAGCAGAATGTAGGAAAATACCACTGTTATTGGTGGGTCTTGATACAGGAAAAGCCTTTTACAGAGTAGACTGGGACTTCATGAGCAGGGCAATGGAAGCAGTTGCTTTCCCTGATAAAATTATACAGTTGATTAGGACTGTATATGAGGGATTGGAGGTAAAAGTTAAAGTGAGCGGGATCTTCTCTGATAATTTCTGCTTGAGTAGAGGAACCAGGCAGGGTTGTCATATTTCCCTTTGGTATTTGCATTATGTTTGGAACCACTGGCAAAGAGAATAAGGGACTCAGAAATTCAAAGATATAATTGGTATAGTAGTCAAGAAAAGTTGGCTCTATTTGCAGATGATATTTTATACATGACAAAACCAGAAAGGAACATTACAGCATTGTGGAACATTTTAAGCCAGTTTCAAATCTTCTCAGGATACAAAATTAAGGAAGCTAAAAAAAGGCAAAAGTGGGAAATTAGGTGCCCACATACGAATTGGTCCAACAATATCCATATCCATATCTATGGGGACATGATAAATAAAGTATTTAGTAGTATGAATCAGAAATTAATTCATTGTGGCAGCTAAGGATATGTGGGAAGAGACTAAACAGAAGATAATACAAAACCTGAGAAACTGGAAGCTTTGTTATATGAATATGGAGAGTACGATACAAAGAGTTAAAATATTTATAGTCCCTTTAGACTTACGGCCATTTCAGCAAATTTTTTCCCAGGAGAAAAAATTGCTTGGCCAAATACCAACAAAGCAAACCTTCAAACCCTACAAACTGTGGGACTTCACCTCCTACCCCTCCCAAAGTTGGGGGCTGTCCCCCTACACCCCCCTAACTAAATATACCAACTCCAAGATTGCATTACAGTGTGGAAAAGGGCAAATCCCTTATGATGGCCAAGCATTTTTTCCCCTGAGAAAAAATTTGCTTAAGTGGCCATTCAAAGATTAGTGTTTTCGCTGTTTATTTGTCAACAAATACATGTTTGATGAACATGTTTTTTTTTGATAATGCAATATAGACCTGCAGAAAACTATAATTCAAAGTAGAAAGGGATGATGATGATACAGGGGGGAAGCTCAAGAAACAAGGAGAGACTGGGATTTTGGATGCAGACTTAAGGAGAATGACAATAATCATACAGAATATTATATTCTTAAAGTAGCAGTGAGTATTTTAAGAACTAAGCCAGGATGGGAATGGAGAAAAGAGATTTGGCCAATAGGGATGACTGCAGTTTTGGATACAGACAATAGGCAAGAAGGGGCTGGAATTTATTGGAGAAAATTGGCAAAGGATCCAAGGTATTTGGAGCAAATCACTAGAAAGTGAAAGGTAATAGAATGGGAAGACACCAATAATTTATTTGGACTGCAGGTTAGAGATTGCCTATCAAGGACTGATATTAGAGTATAGGCAAAGAGAAAGAAATAGGGGGTCCTAAATAAAAGACTAACACTGGTAGAGTTTTTAATAGAATCTAGAACAGAAACTACCATTACAAAGGGAATAATTAGTAGAGCATATAAAATAATGCATGCTAACTATAAGAATCAATCAGAGGAGCTTAGAAAGGATTGGGAAGAGAGATCAGATAAACAATTTACAAATTGACAATGGGGGATATAGGTATATCTCCCAAATATGCAACAAAGTCTAGAAGATTTAGGATCTTTGCTCAGAAGTGTTTACACAGGTATTCTTAAACCCCAAGCAGACTGCAAAGAATTTTTCATAGCAAATGTTGGAGGTGTGATGGAGAAGAAAGAGGTAACTGGGAACATATTTTTGGGAGTGTAATGATTTGGCAGACTTTAAAGATTCCCTGCAGACCGATCTGTCAGGGAAGCTGTGTGAGCAGACTGATTTGACTGGGGAGATAATTTTTTTGAGCTATGATACAGAATCAAAATTGCCTAGACATAGTTAAGCCTTGCTGAGTCTAATTATGGTGGCTGCCAAAAAAGCAATTACTAGAAAATGGAAATCAAAGTCTAAACCAACTTTACTAGAAGTAGTGAATATAGAAACAGAGATAAAACAACTGGAATTGGGATCTTTAGAAAAAGCAAGGAGCAAACTTCATAGGAAAAATGGGAATTGTGGGAAAAATATATGCAGAGGAGGAACAAGGTTTAAAAGAAGGCAGGATTTGAATGAGCTATATAATGCTTAACTGACAATGACTGGATAGATAAGTGATGTATGATGTTTGCAATTACAGTTGTTTTAATAGTGTCTGTGATACATAATGTTTGCATCTAAAGTTGTGTCAATGTGTTTATTTTTCATTTATATAAATGTAATATTCCCTATGTCATACATGAGATAATTTAATAAAGATGTTTTTTGTTTTAAAAACAAAGAACACAAATGAATGGCAGATCCTTGCATGGTGTTAATTGCTAATGTTACTAAATAGAAGGTGTGTGATTTAAGGTTGTTGTGTTTGTGCCATATCAAACTCACACACAAACCAATGTTTGGTCCAAAACAAGGAATACCAATGGAGTACTGTATAGTTTACCATGGAAGTACCAGTATGACTACACAATTGCAAGAGCAAAACTTCTGAAACCCAACTTTTGTTGTTGCAACACACAGATAGTACTTGGCATCCGCACCCCCAAGACAACAGGAAAATGTCAGCTTGTACAATCCAAGGAATACCACATAATTCACATGTTACAAATGCTTTCAGCACAATTCTTACAAAATGTATACACATTTACAACATAAAAGTGAATTGTATATGATTGCTCATCACCTCTCACTGTGCCCAGCACTCCCTTGGCAGTATCTATGGGCCAACTTAGAGGCATAATACCCCTGTGTCATTGGCAGTATAGTACTTTACATTTGTATGAAATATGACAGAAGGCTTTAAGGTAACCAGTTTTAACAATAGCACGTGTAATGACAGTTAATAAGACTGTCTATCTGTGAAACTCAATGCCTGCCAAAAATGACTATGCCAAGAATGAACTATAAAAAATGCAGATAGACAAAAGTTTCATTTTCTAATGCATATATATAAAAGTTTTTTATGTTACATGTTAACAAGTCTAGCATGCGCTTGAAAAATGCAATAATATATGTTACCAACATCAGAAGACTTCTGTGCAGATAAATCAGAAGGAATATCAATCCTTTGTGTTTTCCACATACACAAGCCCCCCTCACCTTCAACTTACCTAGCTGCAATGTTACATTCTTATGGTATAGATTTAGGCCTCTGAGCTTGGTGAATATGCAAATGAAGTGTGAACTCATTTGAATTGTTGAATCCCAAACTTTTGACTTCATGTATCAACTCTAAACATAGTGCAGGCACTACCTCAGTGTTGCTAATGGATTGCAACTGTGAATGATTACTGGTAAATAGAAGGAAGACTCAGCAGCAATCCAGACTTCCTTACCTGCAGTGGGTATGTCACCAAGGATATACTTACAAAGTGTAGAAGTTATTGTAGTAAGCTTTGAAATGGAAGTGAACAGCACACATTTCTTAGTTTTTGTTCAGTAACAGCCAAACTCTCCTTCCTTTAATGAAGACTGTCTTTTACTGTCTTGTAATATTTTCATATATTTTAAAGACAATGATACAAAATGCCCTACAGATTTCATGTTTGAGAGTATAGGACAGTTAAGAGAAGAATGAACACAATACAAAGAGAAAATAGACCTGCACTGGTGCATACAATACCCATACATTGTTGTGTGATCATTTGCTGCATTAAATATGTAAGCACCAAATGTACAAACAACTGAGAGTGTACAAGTGTTATATATCTTTATAATGGAAACGGGACTTGCTTGTATGCATAATGATTTGCATTCTCACTGCAAAGGTGTTTATGTAGTAAGACTGTGTTTTGTAGGTTCAGTAGGCTGACAGTTCAGTTTCAGAGTTGTGTAAAAATCTGTAATGTGTGTTAAAAAGCATCTTGTAATGTTGCTTATGTTTCCTTTTTTTAAATATTAATATTTGAGCAATGTGTGGTTTAGTACAAATACAAAGAAATGGTGAAATAAATTAAAAGTAATAGAAGTTGCACATCTGGTAAATGTGATGAATCACACGGCATGTAGTATATATAGATCAAGGTTTAATTCCCATATTTATCTTTTAATATTATGAAGTATTAAACACTTTTTGTAATTATAATGCATGTGCAGCTTTGCTACTCTTGTTTGCACATTGCTCACCTCCAAGTAAATGTGGTTTAATGGCCTAGACAACAAGCAGACATTGTCAACCTCATAAAACATACAGTGTGACATCTTTTGTCTTCCATCACACAAAATACACTAAGCATTGTTGCTCAATAGTCAGCAAGCTTCCATAACACCTGTAGGTGAAGAACACCTGCAGACAACAAGCAGACACTTGTCATTTTCAAAACAGATAATTATATCATGTGTGGTTTTCCACTGTGCAAACATGCTAAGCAGCAGTCAGCACACATGCATAGTAGCGAATGTGAAAATATACAGCTGCTGCCTAATTGCTCCTGTGGCAGCACGTAACAATTAAGGGCACAATAAACCTGAGCTTGGGTTCTAATCCAGCAAAGTCAAATTTTTTATTACTGCTTTTCTACTTTACTTCATATAAAAATTCATAATAGAAAAATAATTACACAGTGAAATAACTATGTATAGTAGGTACAGTACATTAAGCATACACAGGATATCACATATTAAATGTGTAACTATGGATATCAGTAAAATAATGCTTCGAGAATTAAACATTTATTTTCTTATATTTCATGTCACATGCATACATGGTTAAACACTCAACTCATTTATGTATATGTGTCACTAATGAGTAGGTCTAACAAACAAGGTCTCATTTGCAAATGAGCACACTGCACAGTAATGACTGTAAAAAATACACCTGTTGCCCAGCATTCCCTGTGGCAACTGCTATAAATTAATTTCCTTAATACAGGTTAGTCAGGGTTCTAATCTGGCACACACCAAACATTATTCCCGCTTGTCCAGTCAATGTTAAAAACAAAAGAACAATGTAAAGATAATTATAAATAAAAATATCTAAGAATAACACTGGAGATCATACAAATTATATGCGTGGCTGAGGGTATCCTGACAATTATGTTTCCATACTTAAAAGTGTCTTTCCTGCCATGGCATGGACTTCATAATTCATTGATAGCCAGATACACATTAATGCATCAATCAGGATCTTGTCAGGTCACACACATGCATGGTTATCCCCTCACACTTTCATGTGTCCATATAATTAGTGACCATATCTGACAAGCAGTTTTATGTGGCAAGGATGAAAAAACACCTATGTGGAAGAATATGTTTAGTCTATGTTACATAGGTTTGAATCCCACATTGTAGAAATTACCTTTATCAGTGGGTAAAGCCTGAAAAAAAATGTCAGGTCATAAAATTTATACCCCAACACGTCTTCAAAGTTAAATTATCTAACAGGTACAGCAGCATCCCAACCAAAAACTAATGCCAACAATCACACTATCCTTCCTAATTCATAAACTGCTTTCCTCTCTGTTTGGCATTGTTGCTCTCTGCTTAACATCACACAAGTGTGGTTGGCATCATTGTTCGGATTTGGGGACCAGCCTTAAACGTGATAACATAAATTGGCAGGAAAACATTCTAACTGTTGCTGTTTGACCTGTGCAAACATGGCAGGGGCTGGAAGGGAAGGTGCCAAATTTAGGGCTCAATGATGGGGTGTAGAAGAGGCCAGAATATTTACTGGACTCCTTGCAAAGTACCACAGCTGTAGGCTATTGTAGGAGGACTATACTGGGTCTCAATACAAATAAGAGTCTTGGAATAGTCTGGCCAAGGCTGTCTCCATTGTGACTGGCATTCCATGCACTGGAGAGCAATGCTGGCACCTCTATAATGACTGAAAAGCCTCAAGCAGGTGCAATTCAACCAGTGGCTGGATGATTTTAGGACTGCTGACATCCCACAGTTGTACAAGTATAGAGATAAAGACACTTTAAATTAGATAGAAAGCTATATATAGCCAAGACCGGTATGCATAATGTACTTCTCTTTTTCTCTCCTTTGTCTTTTACAGCTGCCCAGGAGATTGCAGTAAACAAGGATACCCATGCAGAACATTTGGAAAGACTTAGAGAAGCAAGGGGTATGTATGCAGCATAAATAATATTATGCATTATTATCTATTATTAATATTATTATAATATTATTATCTATTATTTTATCAAAGGTATTGCTCTTCTATACATTAATAGCACATTAAGCATTCATATCTTAACTGTAAAATCAAGCATTCCTTCTTCAGTCTGGAGCTCAATCCAACTGTAGGAGTCAATTGTAATAGTGTATGCAGATGTAACCTATATATTGTAAAATAATTAAAAAATATTACATAATAATTTCACCAAAATTGGCATGCATGCCATGCTGTTACCTTAATCTGTATTATTTAATAAAACATATGTGCAATATATGCATATTGTAAGGATTACCTGGAATAATTATCAGTCATAGCTTGTAGTTGTTAAAAGGTATAGTTAATGTAAAAGTAAATTTATTATTTATATTGTACTAATTTATTGTATGCAACATATGATTGTTCTAATTATCTTTTTGTTTCTTTTTCTCTCTCACTCCACCCCTTATAGGTTCATAGGTTCATACTAGGCTATCTGCCCTGGGGCAATTATAAGCCTAGCCCGATTCTGTATGGCTTACGCCACCCCTTGATTTGAGTATACAGTGCCCTTTTTAAGGTTTAGTTTACTGTGCCTCTGTCTAATAGTGACACGGGAGTAATCCCTGGGACAAACCTACGATCCCCCATCCACTTATCGAGATTCTTCTTGAAGAGATTCAGTGAGGTGCTCTGCCTCACATGAACTGGGATTCTATTCCAGAATGAAGGAAGCCTCTGGGTTATGAACCTGTCCCTCCAGCAAGTTCTATTTATTTCTGTGCTGAGGTTCAAGTCCCTCGAGCGTGTCGCTCTAAGGGATTTCGATTTACTGAGGTGGAGCATGTCCATTAATTCTGGATTTGACATAGCTTTGTATGTCATGCATAGATCGCCTCAAAGTAGGCGGTATGCAACTGAGTAGAGCTGGAGTTTTTTTAACCAAGCAGCATATGGCATCTGTTTGAGACCCTTGATCCTCTTGGTGAGATACTTTTGGGGTCTTTCTAATTGCTGCAGGTGTCGGGTAAGGTACATCCCAAAAGGGGCATTGTATTCTATGATGGGCGTGATGAGGGATGAATAAAGGGGCACGATTACCTCTCTTGATCTAGATGTGAAACCCTTCGTGATGAGGTGGGCTATGTAGAAGGTCTTTCTAACCACTTTGGCAATGTGGTTTTCAAAGGAGAGATTGCTATCAACTTGGGTCCCCAGGTCCCTAATAACTTTCTCTGTACTTAATGGGTTTCCACCTATGTGGTAATTTGTGGGCACATTGTTTTGCCAAAGGGTATGACTATACATTTTTTGGCATTTAGCTTTAAACCATGGCGCTGGCACCAGTTATCTGTCTCTGTGAGACCTTTTTGAAGGATGTTTGTGTCAGCTGGAGAGCTGATTATGGCGCCCAGTTTGCAGTCGTCTGCGAACTTGGTGAGCCATAGTCCTCCCACGTTTGCCTGTACCTCGGAAAAGTATATACCGAACAAGAGTGGTCCCAGGACAGAACCCTGTGGGATGCCACTTGTGACGGTTTCGAGTCTGACATGGCTCCAGCAACTCTCACTCTGTGGGTTCTGTCTTTGAGCCAGTTTGCGACCCATCTTGTGACATAGGGGTTTATATTTAAGCTGGATAGCTTATCTATGATGCCAGTGGGGTATTGTGTCAAATGCCTTTGCAAGGTCCAGATAGGCTGTGTGGACTACCTTCCCTTCATCTATGGCTTTGGTGACTGTTTCAAAGGAGTCAACCAGGTTCAAAAGGCAGGATCTGCCCTTGACAAAGCCGAACTGGGTAGGATCTAGTGTCTGTAGGTCCCCAATGTCTTTGTTTATGAGATCCATGATGATCCTCTCCATAGCCTTGCAGACTAAGCTAGTCAGGCTTATGGGGCGATAGTTTCCAGGGTCCGTAGAGGCTCCACCTTTGTGGAGTGGGACCACTGTTGCTGTATGCCATTCTATGGGCACATATCCTGTAGTGAGGCTGAGATTGTATAGCTGTTTTATTTGAGGGATTAGTTCCTCTTGTAGTTCATGTAGGACACAACCTGGGACGCCATCTGGTCCCATGGAAGCAGTGTTTTTTGCTTTGGAGAGGGCAACCTTCACCTGAGCATCTGAGATGTTTGGGAGGCAACCCTCTGCCGGGATAGATACTTGCTCTTTTGGGGGGGGGTGGAGAAGTTTGCACTGAACCTGTCTGCCAGGATATTGGCGATGTCTGTGGGTTCAGTGTATTTTTTTTTCATTTAGAATCAACTCAGAACAAGTCTGGGAGTTGCATCCCAGGTTTCTAACATAACTGAAAAAATCCTTATGATTGTCTTTGGTGTCCTGCACAATTTTTCCCTCAAAGCTGACCTTGGAGGATTTTATGAGGGATCGTAATTTTTGGCTAGTACTGATCAGAGATGCCTTCCCTATTAGGGATTTTGCTCTATCATGTAGTAGCTTCCTCCTTCTGTTGTACAGTTTATTTATGGCAGGGATCCACCAGACTGGACGCCTGCCTTTGGATGATTGGGTCTTGGTTTTGTTTGGGATAGCATGGTCCATGCATTCCTGGAGATGTCCGTAGAATGCATTTATATAGGATTCTGCAGTTTGGGCTGTAGTTTCCACTGGCCCTGGGGCCTTGAAGGATTCCACTTCGGTTTTGAGAAGTGAGAAGTTCGCTTTTGAGAAGTTTTTCACTGTGGTTTTCTGGGCTGGGGGTGGGGTCGGGATGTGGACATCCAGTGAAATTAATTTATGGTCTGATCTTACCAATGAGGGATATACTTCTGGTGTGGAGCATAGAGACGCCATGTTGGTAATGATCAGGTCTAGTGTGTTATCCCCTCTTGTGGGAGTGGTGACTAGTTGTTCCATAGCATTTGAGTTTATAATTTCCAGGAATCTCTCTTTTCTATTTTTTTATATGTGTGGTCACAATGCTCCTATGTCATCAGTTTCTGACAACTGACAAAATGATTTCCAGCACAAGGAGGTAGGCCAACCAGTGGGGCTCAGCCTGCCACACCTTTAATGTCTGCTGCACTGATGCTCAGCACATCTGGGACCCAACCTGACAGTACTGCCTCTGCAGCCCCTGCATTACCTAGGCCCTCAACATCAGGTAGCATTACTCCAGGAGCTGGTGCAGTGGTACCCTCCAGGAGTATTGGCAGAGGTGGTGATTCTGTCACCCTGCCAGGAGATGCCAGGCATGGTGCATGAGGTCGTGGAAAGTACCATTGGTGCATGCTTCATCTGGATGAAGAAGATGCTCACCAGAATTTTGGGCAAAAGACAAGCACTCCAACAGCATCAGAAGGAGATGATGAAGACAGCTCTGAGGGTATGGACTAGAGCCTCACTGTCCCGATGCTTGACAGACATGGGCATCGGATGCCCCCTACTTATCCCCAGTCATGGTGTCCCCCAACCTGCTGTGTCCCTTAGCATTCTTGTCTCTTGTCTTGTTTGTCCTGCTTGTCTGCAGCCACTTCCTCATTTACTCTTATCTGACCCTGACATACATACATCCCTTACCCCACATTCCTCTCTTACTGAAATAAAAACACAAAATGGGCACCTGTCCCCCCAAAAAAATATTGTCCCATAAATACTGTAGCTCTCCACTTCACACGTGTATTCTTGACACACTTAATTTCATCTAATTGGTATACATTACTGCATTGTTGTCACCCTTTGTTAAGGTGGCAGTCTAAATTCATCCAATATTCTATCTGTTTATTTTACACTGCTGAAGAAGTGGATAGCTATGGTTCTTATATTGTTTTTTCCTTTGTTCTTACCCTTGGTTGCCCCACATTTTACCACTTCCTAGCTACCCCATTTTCACACCATTAATCTAGTCAAAAAACAGAAACCCACACCACACACATAAATAATAAATCCCTAATGAAGCCCTTCACATTTTATCCTCTGTGTTTGCAAGGAGTTTGGCATCATGCACCAATGCTCAGTGATGGCGGATGGCTCTTCATGTCCTATGGCATGGTTTGGTTACTTCTGCGCAATTCTGCTTAAACTCGCTGCACTAGGGAAACACACAGTTAAAGTAGAATAAAAGCACTCATATTAAATATTTTGTATAAATTTATTTAGACTGCTGAATGTATAAATATGCAAATCCATATGTGTACTGTTGACATAAATCAATTGAATAGTGTTTGTTTTTATACACTACTTCACTGTAGTCAGTCCCTCTAACATGTACAAAAATTATCATGTGATTATTTAATTACATCATGAATACATATGCAAAAAATTGGATTGAGCAGGATACAAGCCCTGAAGCATCTGTGCTCAAAATCAGAGCTGACTGCTGTTACACCTGCTCCACAGAGACAGTTAGGCAGCAGGTGTTTTACTTCCACTCAGTACTGACCAAAGTGTGATGGCCATGCATCTCTGCTTAGTGTGTTTACATGGAGGAAAGTGAACTAATGGCACTCTTATAATTTTCTCAATTAAGCAGAGACCCACATTTGTATGTTGCTTAACTATGCGTGAATGGAGAAAGCCATATAAATACTTTTTAATGTCCTAAAATTTAAGACACATTTCCAATATGAACTACTTATAAACACCATAGTATCTGTTAGCTATTTCTACTATAGCCAACATGGATAGGTACTTCTCAAGTTCAAGTAGTAGTCATTAATTGTTTTTAAGTGCAACCTGGATGGGAAATAGAAAATACATCCCTGGGATTCTATCTGTGTCCCTGCTGGACAGGGGCATTTGGTGCTGATTTCACTATACATGGGCTAAACTCTTGGCTAGGCTTATATGAGCCTCAGGGCCAATAGCTTAATAACTTCTGATGATCCTATGATCCTATGATATTGCATGTGCAAACACTTTGGCATCAATTGCACATACCAGCTGTTCAGCGTTGCACTGTTGAAAGTGCTAATTAGCATGTATTACTTATGTTTATTGCTCAGTTAGTCTTCATACCATTAAAATCTATTTAAAAACATTTTTACTGACTGAACACATATTTACACTTAGTCATGTGTGCCCTGCACCCATACACTTGAAAACTGGTATGTCAGTACTAGTTCCCATCATCAACTACACAACATGAATAAACAACTGCATTGTTACATAATCTAAACCTTTATACTGACAATACGCATTCAGATTGTCTTAAACATGTATTAATGTGAAAAACTACTGTGTTTGTAAGATAGGAACAAAATACTTACATGTATGTTAAATTACCACAACAGTCACATTATGTGTGTGTCTCTATGTATGTAGAAGTGTGTGTGCATAATCAGAGGGACATCGGTCTGTATCCCACTATAATCAATCCAGTCACATGCAGAACTAATATCTTGATAGTCGTACATGCCTATCCAGTCATTTCATACAGGCCTCCCAACATCTTCTTCCAAACATACAATGAGGATATCATCCACTATAAATTGCCTGCCGCAGTGTAAATGTCAGACTTGTACAGTGGTGCTTATGCTAAGTACTGAGTTCTCTAGATAGTGTACCTAGTTAAGTAGGGGTTCTAATCTCACTGCAGTCAACTATTTTG
Organism: Protopterus annectens; assembly: GCF_019279795.1. Taxonomy (NCBI): domain Eukaryota; kingdom Metazoa; phylum Chordata; order Ceratodontiformes; family Protopteridae; genus Protopterus; species Protopterus annectens. Next base: position 1,864,828,140 of record NC_056728.1, on the reverse strand, counting down.
TGTGTGTGTGTGTGTGTGTGTGTGTGTGTGTGTGTGTGTGTGTGTGTGTGTGTGTGTGTGTGTGTGTGTGTGTGTGTGTGTGTGTGTGTGTGTGTGTGTGTGTGTGTTTGTGTAGTCAGGAGGGCATAAATGTGTATCCTACTGTCAGCAATCTAGTTCCATATACTTGTACATGCCTACACATCAGTTTCATAAAGGCCTTCCCAAATCTTCTCTCAAACATCCACTGAGGATGCCATCCATTATAAGTTGTCCAGCAACAGTGTACAAATCAGGCTTGTGCTGTGGTGCTTGCATTACGTACTCAGTGTTTTAGCTGTTGTAACTTATTAGGTAGAGGCTCTAATCTAATTGCAGTCAACTGGTGTGTGTGCTTGTGTAGTCAGAACAGTATGAGTCTATATCCTAATGTCAACAATCCAGTTCCACCAAGAACAAATATTTTGACAGTCACACCTACCTACACACCACTTTCATTCAGGCCATACAATATTTTCTCATAAACATACACTGCCGTTGTCATCAGCTGTAAAGTATTGTCTGACAGTGTAAAAGCCAGACATGTGCGGTGGTTCTTGTGTTGACTACTGTGCTCTGTAGATAGTTCATAGGTTCATAGGTTCATGGGGTCATATGTGTGGCTAATGGCTCTGGAGCCTTTACAAGCCTAGCACATAGGATTACCCTGGCATCATGTCACCTGACCTTAGTTCCTAGTGCCTCCCTGGAGTGTATTTTCTATTTCCCATTCACTCATCAAGATTTCTCTTGAAGAGGGCCAGTGAGGTGCTCTGCTTGACATGTATGGGAAGTCTATTCCATAGCATGGGCAGTCTTTGGGTTATGAACCTGTCCCTCCAGCATGTTCTGTTGATTGTGGTAGTGAGATTGAGGTCTCTGGAGCATATGGTGCGGAGGGATTGGGATTTATTTAGATGTAGCATTTTTAACAGATGTGTGTCAGACATGGCTTTGTAAGTCAAGCAGAGATCACCTCTAAATAGGCGATATGAGACAGAGAATAGTTGGAGTTTGTCCATATTCTAGATTTTTACCCCTAGGTGTC